>NW_007247778.1:794161-866924 GCF_000164805.1 Carlito syrichta | reverse complement strand
GTTATTTTTTGAGTTGTTGATAATTGCCATTCTGACTGGAGTTAGGTGGTATCTCAGTGTGGTTTTGATTTGCATCTCCCTGATGATTAGTGAGGTTGAGCGTTTCTTCATGTGTTTGTTGGCTGCTCGAATGTCTTCTTTTGTGAAGTGTCTGTTCATGTCTTTTGCCCATTTTATAATGGGGTTGTTTGTTTTCTTCTTTTCAGTATGCTTCAGTTCCTTGTAGATCCAGGATGTTAAGCCTTTGTCAGACCTAGAGTTGGCAAATACTTTTTCCCAGTCTGTAGGCTGTCTCCCTGCTCTCTTGATGGTTTCTTTGGCTTTGCAGAAGCTTGTCAGTTTAATAAGGTCCCATTTGTCTATCTTCTCTCTTAAGTCCTGTGGGTTTCGGGTTTTGTACAGGAATTGGATGCCAGTTCCGATTTCCATGAGAGTATTTCCTTCCTTTTCTAAGGTTCTTATGGTTTGAGGTTTTACATTTAGGTCTCTGATCCATTTGGAGTTAACCTTTGTGCATGGGGATAGAGAGGGGTCCTGTTTCAATCTTCTGCATGTGGTCAGCCAATTTTCCCAGCACCATTTACTGAATAGGTTCTCCTCTCCCCATTGGTAGGTGGTAGGGGCTTTGTCGAAGATAAGTTGGTTGAGAAATTGAGGTGGGATGGTGCTTTTTATTTGGGTTCTAAGCCTACTTGTTGCTGGAGTATAGAAATGCTTCTGTCTTTTGCATGTTGATATTGTAGTCTGAGAGTTTACCAAAGTCATTTATCAGGTCAAGGAGGCTTTTGACAGACTCCTTAGGGGTTCAAGGTACAAAATCATATGGTCCTCGAAAAGGGATAGCTTAACTTTCTCTTTTCCTGTTTAGATACTCCTGATTTCCTTCTCTACCCTAATTGCTCTGACTAGGACTTCCAACACTATGTTGAACAGAAGGAGTGAGAGTGGGCATCCTTGTTTTGTTCCTGTTCTTAAGGGAAATGCTTCCAGCTTCTGCCCATTGAGCAAAATGTTGTCTATGGGTTTATCATAGATGGCTCTTACTGTTTTGAGAAAGGGTCCCTCTATGCCTAGGTGTTCAAATGTTTTTATCAAGAAGGGATGCTGGATTTTGTCAAATGCTTTTTCTGTGTCTAATGATATAATCATGTGGTTTTTGGTTTTATATCTGTCAATGTACCAATTTATGTTTATGATACTGCAAATGTTGTACCAGCTCTGCATCCCAGGAATGAAGCCGATCTGGTCGTGGCAGATGATCCTTGAGATGTGTTGCTGGATCCAATTTGCGAGAATCTTGTTGAGAATTTTTGCATCTATGTTAATCAAAGAGATTGGCCTGTAATTATCTTTCCTTGTCAGGTCTTGGCTGGAATTGCTTAAATAAAATGAGCTAGGGAGGATTCCATCCTTCTAATTGCCTGGAATACTTTCAGTAAGATTGGTATCAGCTCTTCTTTGTATGTCTTATAGAATTCAGCTGGGAAGCCATCTGGTCCAGGGCTTTCTTTGGCAGGGAGATTTCTTATAACTGAGTCAATTTCCTATGTTATTATTGACCTGTTTAGAATTTAAATTTCTTCTTGTTTCAACCTTGGGAGATTGTGTGGTGTCAGAAAGTTCTCCATTTCCTTTAGGTTTTCTGGTTTATTTGCATACAGATGTTCATAGTGATCTCTGATAATCTTTTAAATTTCTTCAGGGTCAATTGACTTTGCCTTTTGCACTTCTAATTGTGTTTATTTGGACTATCTCTCTCTCTCTCTCTCTCTCTCTCTCTCTCTCTCTCTTTAAAAGACAATCTGGCTAGGAGTCGTCAATCTTATTCATTCTTTCGAAGAACCAGCTTTTTGTCATGCTCATCATTTCTATGATATTTTTGTCTCATATACTGCATTTGTGATTTTTATCTTGGTGATCTGGATTATTCTGCTGAAGTTAGGATTTTGATGATCTTGCCTTTTCTGTTCCTTTAGGTCTTTTACTTGTGATCTTTTTGTTTTCTTGATGTGTGAGTGAAATGCTAGGAATTTTTCTCTCAACACTAATTTCATGGCATCACAGAGGTTCTAATAAGATGTGTCTTCATTTCTGTTTGTTTCCAGGAATCTTTTAATTTTTGTCTTGATTTCTATGTTGGCCCAGAAGTCATTCAGCAGCATATTGTTTAGTGTCCATGTCTTTGCATGTTTTATAGGGATCTTGTTGGTGGCAATATTTACTTTTATTCCACTGTGATCTGAGAAGATGCATGGTATTATTTTTATGTTTTGAAATTTGTGCTCATTTGATTTATGTCCAAGAATGTGATTGATCTTGGAGTATGTTCCATGAGCTGATGAGTAGAATGTGTACTCTGTAGATGTTGGGTGGAGTGTTCTGTAGAGGCCTATTAAGTTGATTTGATCGAGCACTGAGTTAAAGTTCTGGATCTCCTTGTTGGTTTTTGCCCTTGATGATCTATCTAAAGCTGTTAGTGTGGTTTTTAGGTCACCAATAATGATTGTGTGAGAGTCAATCTACTGTCTTAATTTACTTAGTAGTTGTTTTATAAAACCTGGTGCTCCTATGTTGGGTATATATATGTTTAAGATAGATATTTCTTGCTGGTGGATTGAGCCTTTTATCATTATGTATTCTCCTTCTGTGTCCTTTTTAATTTTTAATAATTTGAAATCTGCTTTATCTGATATTAGCATAGCTATGCCTACTCTCTTCTGTTTTCCATTTGCCTGAAAGAACATTTTCCAGCCCCCAACTTTAAGCCTGTTAGTGTCCTTTGTAGTGAGATGAGTTGCCTGGAGGCAGCAGACTGTTGAGTCATGCTTCTTTATCCAGTTTTCTATTGAACCTTGTCAGTGGTGCATTTAGTACATTCACATTCAATTGATTATTGAAATGGGAGTGTTTATCCCTGTCATAGGTCTCCATGGGGTTACTTTGTTTCCTTTTTACTTTTGTATTTATAATACATATGTATTTTCATTTTTGTTAGTGCTCTGTATGTTCTGTTGACTCTGTGCTTGCTTATACTTTTGTGATGGGTATAACCATACTTTTTTCTGTGTTAAACACCTCTTAAGTGTCTCCTGAAGGGCTGGTCTGGAGGCAGAATATCCTCTTAGGAATGGATGTCTGGGGATGATTTTAATTCTCCATGGCTGATGAAGCTTAGCTTGATTTGGGTAGGAAAATCTTGACTAGAATTGCTTATGTTTAAGAAAGTTAAATATTGACTCTAGTCCTTGCTGGTTTGTAGTCTGGAGTGATTCTGATGGTTCTTCCCAGAAGATAGTCTGACCTTTATCTCTAGCTGGCATTAGGATTTTGTTTTTACATGCTTACTTTGTGGGGGCAGATTACTTAGTGTCTTGGGGAAGGTCTTCTCATGTGATACCTTATGGATGTTCTCCAAATCTCTTGTGCTTTTATGGTCACCTCTCTAGTGAGATGTGGGGAGTTTTCTTGAATAACCTCATGGAATGCTTGTTCCATGGTGTACTCAGTGTCTCTTTCAATCAGGTGTAGATTTGGCTTCTTTACATAATCCAACATCTCTTGGAGGCTTTGTTCCTTCTTTTTGAGCTTCTTTGTTTTAATGTTTTTGACAGACTGAGTTAATTCCATATTTTGGTCTTAAAGCTCTGAGAGTCTTTCCTCTGATGGGTTGATCCTGCTTCCTATGCTTGTTATGTGTTTTTAATTTCCAGGATGCAGTTCTTCATTTTCATTATTTCTAATGAGCTTTTCTGAAATTGACCAACTCTGCTTTTACTTCCCATATGGCTTTGGTGAGTTTCACTTCTACTTTCTTTTGATTCACTCTTTTCATTTTAACTACACACTCTCTGATTTCTGTGTCTATTATCTGGGGCATGTCATTCTGTGGGATTTCCATTGTTTGTGCTCTGATAGCTACTTTTTTAGGTGCTGTCTCTTTAGGATTCTAAGGGTTGTCTATATTTTTTTCATTGCTTTTTCCTCATTTGTGACAGGTCTGTCTTCTCTATAAATAATTTCACTTTGGTTTTGTTGCTCTGAAGCTATGGCCCTTTCAGTGGTTCAATATAGGTAACTCGGTGAGGGGGAGGGAATTCACTTTTGTTTCCTGTGTCAAATGAAGTTTTCCCTCCTGCTGTTAATCTGGTCAGGTTGGTTTTCAGCCCCTGCTTCTGGCACTCTGCAGAGCAGATAGGGAGATTGCCCACCCTCCACCCCCATCTGCAGTCTGTGGTTTGAAGTCCAGAAGCCATTCCACCAAGAAAGCCTTTGGGTATCTTTCATATTGCTTCCTCCCTGTTCAAATTAATACTCTGCTCCTGAAAAAGAGTGAGTTATCTGCCATGGGGGAGGAAGGAATCCTCTCTGTAGGCATGCAGTGCTTAGAGGTGATTCTTTCTGATCTGGTTGGGAAGATGACCACTAGCCTTTGGCAGCAAGTGATAGCTGGATTCACTCTGCAGGCAGGCTTTTCCTGCCTGGAAGCTGGCTGCTGGGCTCCACTGGTGGGAGCTATGCTCACAGTAGCTGACCAAATGTGGGTTTTGTTCCCCATTCCTCTTGGGCTCCAGATGCCCATCGCTGTGCTCTGACTAGTATGGAACTAGTCAGGAACTTCTCCATGTGGAACTGACAACTTGCACATGGCTTGAAGGGGGTGAACCAACCCAAAGCACATTAGGATCACTCACCCACTCTCGTTTGCTGGGCAGGTCTTCAGTTCCTATGTGAGTGTGGTGCACGGCAGGGGATAAGATGCCTGGATTCCCATGTCTGCTGTCACTTTCTGGTCTCTATGTTGTCAAAGAGACCTTTGCTGGACACAGGATACTTCACCCAACCAAAAGTGTTTGGAGTGCCTGTCTCTCAGCAGCTAGGTAACTTCTCTCTGCCTTGCTCAGTGAGAGAGGCACTGCTCTGCTGCTTCATGGTATCTTCTATTTTTATCTGTATGTTTCCTCTTATAGGTGGTACCGACTGTTTGAGCTGCTGTACTAGAAGGTCCTTCTCCCACTTCACTAATCTCTCTGGTCTTTTTCTTAGAGAATGGAAGCTCTAGGCTTGGCACAGTGGCTCGCACCTGCAATTCCAGCACTTTGGGAAGCAGAGGTGAAAGGATTGTCTGAACTCAGGGGTTTAAGACCAGCCTGGGCAACTGGGCGAGACTTCATCTTTATAATAAAAAAATCAGAAAAATTAGCTGAGTGTGGTGGTGCACACCTTTAGTTCCAGCTACTTGGAAGGCTAAGACAGAAGAATCACCTTGAGCCCAAAATGTCAAGGCTGCAGTGGCCATGAGTGTGCCACAGCACTCCAATCTGGGTGACAGAGTGTGACTCTGACTCAGAAAAAAAGAAAAAAGGAAACTCCAAAAGAGCTATAGTAGAATCTTTTTCACTAATAGCAGCCAAAAGAGCTTCTTACCAGTCACAATAAGAGTCCAAGTGAAGTGATGTCCACCTGTTGTTTTTTGACTTATTAATGATAACCATCCTGACTGGTGTGAGGTGGTATCTCAATGTGGTTTTGATTAGCATTATCCAGATAATTAGTGAGCCTGAGCATTTAAAAATATGTTTCTTGGCTGCTTGGATGTCTTCCTTTGGGAAGTGTCTATTCATGTTCTTTGTCCTCTTTTTAGTAGGATTTTTTTTTTGTCCTGTCAGTTCATTCGAATTCTTTGTCCAATGTGTAGCTTGCAAATATTTTTTCCCATTTGGTGGGTCTCTTTACTCTCTTAATAATTTCTTTAGCTGTGCAAAAACTTTTTAGCCTGAAAAGGTTCCACCTGTCAATCTTAGTTTTTGCATTTGCTTTTGGGGATTTTGCCATGAATTCATTACCTACTCCAGGAAAGTGTACCCTAAGTTTCCTTCTGAGATTCTTATAGTTTGAGGTTTCACATTTAAGTCCTTGATCCATTTTGAGTTCATTTTTGCATATGGTGATAGGTAGGGATCCAGTTTCATTCTTCTGCATGTGGTTAGCCAATTTTCCTAGGACCATTTGCTAAATATGGTTTCCTTTCCCCAGTGTTTGTTTTTGTCAACTTTGTTTAAGACAAGTTGGTTGAAGGTCTGTGGTTTTATTTCTGGATTCTCTGACCTGTTCCATTGGTTATGCATCTATTTTTGTACCAGTACCATACTGTCTTGGTTACTGTGCAAATAGTTTTTGATTACATGGTTGCATTATATAGTGATGAAGACATCTCAGCTTTAAAAGTACCCATCATTCCCACCTGTGCACATTGTACCTGATAGGTGATTTTTCATCCATCCACCCCTTCCACCACCCGAAGTCTCCAATGTTCATTATACCATTCTCTATGCCTTTGCAAATCTTTAGCTTCCCTCCCAATTATAAGAGAGAACATGCAGTGTTTGGTTTTCTGTTCCTGTGTTAATTCATTTAGAATGATGTTCTCCAGTTCTATCCAACTTGCTGCAAAAGACATTATTTCATTCTTTTTGATGGCTGAGTAGTATTCCCCATAGTGTAAATATACCACATTTCCACTAACCACTGATCAATTGAGAGGCACTGAGGTTGATTTCACATCTTTGCAATTATTAACTGTACTATGATGAACATGTAAGTGCAGGTGTCTTTTATGTGTAATGACCTCTGTTCCTTTGAGTAGATGCCTCGTAGTGGGATTGCTGGATCAAATTGTAGATCTACTTGTAGTTCTTTAAGAAATCTGATTTCGCCAGGCTCGGTGACTCAGCCTGTAAGCCCGTGCTTTGGGAGGCTGAGGTGAGTAGATTGCCTGAGCCCATGGGTTTGAGACCCGCTCGGGCAACTTGGCGAGACCTCATCTCTACAATAAATCAAAAATTTAGCCGGGCATGGTGGTATGCACCTGTAGTTCCAGCTGCTTGGAAGGCTGAGGTGGAAGGATCACCGGAGCCCAGCAGGTCCAGGCTATGGTGGCCGGGAGCAGCCACTGTACTCCAGTCTGGGTGACAGAGTGAGACTCCAATTCAAATAAAATAAAATAAAATAAAATAAAATAAAATAAAGAAATATGATTTCCATAGAGGTTGTACTAATTTACATTCCTACCAATAGTGTATAAACATTCTCTTTTCACCATATCCATGCAAGCACCTATTTATTTGATTTTATTTTTTTAATAATGGTCATTCCGACTGGTGTAAGGTGATATCTCATTGTGCTTTCTATTTGTATTCCCCTGATGATGAGTAATTTGTGCACTTTTTCATATGTTTGTTGACCATTTGTATATCTTTTTTGAGAGATGCCTGTTCATAACATTTGCCCACTTTTCAATGGAGTTATTTGCTTTTTTTTTTCTTGCTGAGTTGTTTTTTTATCTTTCTAGACTCTGCATATTAGTCCTTTGTCAGATGTATAGTTTGCAAATATCTTCTCCCATTCTGTGGGTGGCTTATTTGCTCTGTTGATTATTTCTTTTGCTGTACAGAAGCTCTTAGTATAATTAAATCCCATTTGTTTATTTTTGTTTTTGTTGCATTTGCTTTTGGAGCATTAGCCATAAATTCTGTGACTAGGCTGATGCCCAGAAGAGTTTTTCCTAGGTTTTCTTGTAGAATATTTATGTTTTCAAGTTGAACATTTAAGTCTTTAGTCCATCTTGAGTTAATTTTTGTATATGAGGAGAGATAGGGATCAAGTTTTGTTTTTCTGCATGTAGCTATCCTATCTTCCTAGCACCATTTGTTGAACAGGTTATCCTTTCTTCAATGTATGTTTTTGTCTGCTTTGTCAAAGATAAATTCTTTACTCTGTTCCAATGATCCATATGTCTGCTCTTGTACCAGTACCATACTGTTTTGGTTACTACAGACTTATAGTATAATTTGAAGTCAAATAATGTGATGCCTCCAGTTTTGTTCTTTTTGTCTAGAGTTGCTTCAGTTATTCTGGCTCTTTTTTTGGTTTCATATGAATTTTAGGATAGTTTTTTCTAATTATGTGGAAAATAACACTGGTAGTTTGAGATTGTTTTGAAACTATATTACTTTGGGTAATATGATCATTTTAACAATATCTATTCTTCTAATCCATGAGTATGGGATGTTTCTCCATTTGTTTGTGTCCTCTACAATTTATTTTATCAGTGCTTTGTAGTTCTCCTTATAGAGCTCTTTTACCTCCTTAGTTAAATATATTTCTAGGTATTTTAGCTTTTTGGCAGCTTTTGTAAGTAATATTGAGTTCTTGATTTGATTTTCAGTTTGGTTTCTATTGGTACATAGCAGTGCTACTGATTTGCATGTGTTGATTTTGTATTCTGAAACTTTGCCAAGTCCAGAAGTCTTTTGGAGGAGTCTTTATGATTCTCTGGATATAAAATCATATCATTGGCATACAGAGATAATTTAATTTCTTTTTTTTCAATTTGGGTATCCTTTATTTCTTCCTCTTGTCTGATTGCTCTGGCTAGGCCTTCCAGTACTATGTTGAATAGCAGTGGTGAACGTGGGTATCCTTGTCTTGTTCCAGTTCTGAGGGGGAATGTGTTCAACTTTTCTCCATTTAGGATGACATTGTCTGTGGGTTTGTTGTATATGGCTTTTATTATTTTGAGGAATGTTCCCTTTATGCCTGTTTCACTGAGGTTTTTTTTTTTTAATCATGAAGAGATGCTAGATATTCTCAAAAACTTTCTCTGCATCTATTGAAATGAGTGTATAATTTTTGCTTTTGGTTGTGTTTAATGGATCGCATTTATTAACTTGAATATGTTGAATCACCCTTGCATGCCTGGACTAAAACTCAACGATGGAGGTGGTTTTTTATGTGCTACCAAATTTTGTCTGCTAATATTTTGTTGAGGATTTTCACATCTATGTTTATAAGGGATATTTGTAATTTTCTTTTTCAGTGCAAGGAGGTTTTTGACAGATTCTCTTAGATTTTTGAGGTACAGGATCATATTGTCAGAAAACTACAAAACACTGCTCAAAGAAGTCAAAGATGACACAAACAAATGGAAAAATATTCCATGCTCATGGATTGCAGAGATCACTATGGTATCCAAAAAGTTTTGGTGTGTGTGTGGTTTTTTTTTTTGGTGGGAGGAGGGTTTTCTATTAGTGATGATGCTTATTTTTATTCCATATGATCTCAGAAGATGCTTGATATGATTTTGACCTTTTGAAATTTGTTCATATTTGATTTATATCCAAGTATGTTGTCAATTTTGGAGTATGCTCCATGTGCTGTTAAGAAGAACATATATTCTGTGATTGTTGGCAATTAGGCAGGAGAAAGAAATTAAAGGTGTCCAAACAGGAAAAGAGAATGTTAAATTATCCCTCTGCAGATGAAATGATTCTATATCTAGTAAACCACAGAGAATTTATCAAAAGTCTCCTTACACTGAAAAACAACTTCAGTAAAGTCTTTGGATACGAGATCAATGTACAAAAAACAATTGCATCTTTAAACACCAGCAACAATCAGGCTGAGAACCAAATAAAAAACACAATACAATTCACAATGACCACACACACAAATACTTTGGCACCTATGTAACCAAAGAGGTGAAAGACCACTACAATGAGAACTGCAAAAAACTGCTCAAAGAAATCAAAGACAACACAAACAAGTGAACAAACATTCCATGTTCATGGACTGGAAGAATCAATATTGTCAAGATGTCCACTCTACCCAAGGCAATCTACAGAGTCAATGCAATTCCTATTATTATTTTTCACAGACCTAGAAAAGATAATAAAGAAATTCATATGGGATCTGGGATTAAGATGGCTGATGAAAGGCAGCTAGAATGTATTTCTCTTATGGAGTAAACCAAGACAGAAAAAGTTTCCTTGCTACCCAGAGAAGAACAGGGCATGCCCCATGACTCAACAAAGAAGTGACAATAAGCACATAGTTTTAAGAAGAGAAAAATTAATCTATCTGGGCTGTAACTAGCCAGACTCTCATCTGGATTTTGGTACTGACCACAACAGCCTCTGAATGCAGTGGGAAATATGAGTGAGGGAAATTCAGGAATTTTATGCTCTTGCCCTGGACTTCAAGGGCCCCCTGAGCCTTGAAAGACTCCAGTCCCTCATGGGAAACTGTCTTACCCACAGCTGTGCTATGCTTGAAGAAAAAACAAACAAACAAACAAAAACCCTGAGCAGCTTCAACTGCCATATCCCAGGAACTCAATTCTTGCTGGTGGCTGCTTTCTAACTGGCCTGGGAGGGCAAACTCCCTGGTGACAGACAATTCCTGACTGGGGCAGGTTGCTGTGAGAAAACCTAAGGCCCTGAGGCCCACTGTACTTTGACATTCAAATTGAAAATACTTGAGGCTAAGGCCGGGAGGAGGTCAAGTGGGACTCATTGCTATAGCAATCTCTCAGTCTTTTGTGTCCTCCTCCTACCCATCCCAGCACCCCAACAGCATTACCCCAGTGACCAGGGACTTTTTGAATACCATGAAATCAGTCCTGAGAGAGAAGTTTATAATATTGCATGAACATATCAAGAAGTTATAGTAGTCTGAAGTAAACTATCTAACATCATACCTAAGGAAGCTGGAAAGACAAGAGCAGCCCAATCCCAGAATTAGTAGGAAAATGGAAATTATTAAAATACAGTCACAATTGAATGAAATAACAACTAAAAAAATCATGGAGGATCAACAATATGAAAAGTTGGTTCTTTGAAAGGATAAATAAGATTGACAGACCCCTGGTCATATTAAGAGATTGAGAGAGAAAAAGAGAGAGAGAGAGAATTCAAATAAACTCAAATAGAAACAAAAAAGGTGATGTTACAACCAACCCTGAAAAAATACAAAAGACTATCAGAGATAACTATGAACATCTGTATGCAAATAAACTAGGAAATCTAGAGGGAATGGATTCCTGACATCACATAACTGCCCAAAATTGAAACAGGAGGAAATGTAAACCCTAAACAGACTAATAACAATCCAAGAAGTTGACTCAGTAATAAGAAGGCTCCCTGAAAAAACAAATCCCTGGGTCAGATGGTTTCTCAGTTGAATTATATAAGATGTACAAAGAATAGCTGATACCAATCCTATTGAAAGTATTCTAGGCAACCAAAAAGAAAGAAATTCCCCCTAGTTCATTCTATGTGGCCAATATCACCCTGATACCCTCAAATTGCAAAGACCCAATAAGAAAAGAAAACTACAGGACAATTACCTGATGAACATAGATGCAAAAATTTTCAACAAGATTCTAGCAAGTCACATCCAACATCATATTCAAAGATCATCCACCATGACTAGGTGGGCTTTATTCCTGCAGTGCAAGGCTGGTTCAACATATGTAAATCAAGAAATGCAATCCATCACAGAAACAGGTATAAAATAAAGAACCACATGATTATCTCATTAGAGAAAAAGCATTTGATAAAATCCAATATCCCTTCTTGATAAAAATCCCCTGAACACATAGGCATCAAAGGAATATTCCTCAAAATAATAAAAGTCATCTACAACAAACCTACAGTCAAAAACATGCTTTATGGGCAGAAGTTGAAAGCATTCCCCTTAAGAAATGGAACAAGACAAGGATGCCCACTTTCACCCTTTCTATTTCTTATGCTTTATTAAACTTTATTTTTAAATTCTTACATTAGTTATAATTTTTTCACCATCAACACATCTTTATTTATGAATATGCTTACTAATATTTTTAATCACCATTGCAACTTGGATTCTACTTCTTCCTTCTAGATTTTCTTTCCCTAGCTAGAAAGTTTTTTCAAAGATTAACAAATTATCTTTGTATGTCTTAAAATATCTCTATTTTACCCTCATTTGGAAATGATAATTTAGGTAATTATAGAACTCTGGATTGGTTACTATATTATTGAAGCCATTATTCCATTTTCTTCTAGATTAGTCTGGCTGATGAGAAGATCCTAATGTTGCTCCTCACAGGTTATCTGTCTTATGTTTTCCACTGTTTTTACAAATTTCTTCTTTGTATTTGATGTACTACAATTTCTCACTCTCTGACTCTGATACTGTCTCTCTCTCCTCTCTTCTCTCTCTTCCCTCCTCCTTCCTCCCTCCTCTCTCTCTCTCTCTCTCTCTCTCTCTCTCTCTCAGTCTCTCTTTCTTACTTTCTCTGATTATCTGGCTCTCTCTCAATTAATTTTCTTCAGTTTGGAAATTAGTGCATGAATTCTCAATCTGAGAATTCATGTCTTACTAGAAAGTTTTTCACCAATCTATTTGCATGTTACCACACCATATTGCTTCCACTTTCCTTCTGGAACCATTATGGACATACATAGTAGAGTTTCTTAGTCTAGTTTTTTTTTTTTTTTTTTTGAGTTGGAGTCTCACTCTGTCACCCAGACTGGAGTGCAGTGGCCGCTCCCGGCCACCGCAGCCTCGACCTGCTGGGCTCCCGCGATCCTTCCGCCTCAGCCTTCCAAATACCTGGAATTACAGGCACGCGCTACCACGCCCGGCTGTTAGTCTAGTTTTTACATCTCTCATTACCTCCTTCTTATAAATCTTGAGAAGTTTCTAAGTGACACTCACAGATTCATCTCTCAATTTATTAATCTGTTTTGATATCTGGCATGTTCCACTGAGTTTTATAATTATGATAGCAATATTTTTTATTTCTAGAATATATAGTTATTTTCAAGACTGCTAACTCTGTTTTCATAATATCTTCTAACATTATGAGATCAGTTGATTCTTTCATCTCTGAACATTTTTAAATGTACTTATTTTGTAGTCCTTTAGAAACTGCAGTATTTTCTTTAGTTTCTCAGCTGCGAATTCTTTCATTTGTTGTGTCTGCTGGGTCTCTCTTATGGGGGTGGATTTTCTGACGTGCTTCATATCTTTTTTACTGTTAGCTTATTTTCAGCAGTTATCTTTCACAGTAATTCCTCAGTAGTGCCTGGATTGTGGAGATGATCTCATCTAGCAGTTTATCATTTACTTCTAACAAAGTCCTCCAGATTTATCAAGTCTGGACCATTTAAAAATTGTTCCACAATAAAATATTTCAGACACACAAAAAGGTATAAAGAATAGTATAAAGGATATCTGTGTAGCCATTATCCAGCTTAATAAATAAAATATTAGAGATAATTTTCAAGCCCTCGTATATGACTTCTCAATTGTATACTTCTCCCCCTTTTGCCTCCAGAGATAAACACTGTGATGAATTTGGTGGGTTTTGATCCTGTACATATGTATATATTCCTCCAAATAATATGAAGTGTTGCTTCATGTATTTTTAAACTTTATAAGATGGTATCACATGTTATCTTTATCTACTTTCATTTTTTAATCAAAATTTTTATTTAGCCATTTTGTTATATAGATCTACATTAATTTTCAATTCTGTGTTATATTCCTTGCCATGAATATTTTATAATTTAATTACTTAATCTATGGTTTATACACATTTATGTTTCTCCTAATTTTTGCAAATTATACTAACAGCTTTCCTGTACAGACCAACTTGTACAAATGGGCAAGAATTTTTCCAGCAAAAATACCTAGGAAAAAAATTGTTGGATGATAAGAAATCTGTATTGTCAATTTAATAGATTTTGTCAGACTACTTTCCAAAGTTAAAATAATGTATCCTCCCACTAGTATAAATATCATTTCACCTTAATCTTCATCTTCAATTCCTGGAATTAATCGGCATTTTGATATTAGCAGTTCTGAGGGATTGAAATCATTTCTTTGTGATTTTCATTTGTGCTTTATTTCTCTAGTTCCCAGCAAGATGTAGCATATTTTCACACTTTCATTTTATCACGAGTTTCTCTCCCTTTTTCTTTTTCAAGTTATTTTACTTTCTGATTTGTCGGATGCTTAACAATTAGCAGCACACTAATTAATTTCAAGTAGCATGCACTGAAATGACTTCTCCTAGTCTAAGACTCAGCTTTCCATTTTTTTTACTGGCACTTTAGCTATCTGTGTTCTTTTTTGGTTCTGGACAAAACATTGAATGTAATTTTGTTTTTTCCATTTTTTGTGAAAAATGACATTGGTATTTTTCAGGCATTGCACTAAATCTGTAGATTGCTTGAGACAGTATGGTCAACTTAACAATATTAATTCTGATTCATGAGCATGGGATGTCTCTACATTTGTTTTTATCCTCCTTAGTTCTGTCTTCAGAGCTTTGTAGTTTTGTTTGTAGAGGTCTTTCACTTTTTTTGTTCAATTTATTCCTATGCATTTTTTTGGTAGCTTTCAAAAATGAGATTGCCTTCTTGATTTTTTATCATCTAGTTAATTATTGGTATCCAGAAATGCTACTGATTTTTATATGATAATTTTTGCTTCCTGCAACTTTACTGAATTTGTTTATCAGACCCAAGAGTTTTTTGGTGGATTCATTAGGTTTTTCTAGATATAAGACTGTAATCTGAAAAGAGGGAAAATTTGAATTACTCCCTTCCCATTTATTTGAATGTCTTTTGTTTCTTTCACTTGCCTGATTGATTGCTCTGGCTAAGACTTCCAGTACTATGTTGAAGAGCAGTAGTGAAAGTGGCATCCTAGCTGGGCTCGGTGGCTCAGCCTGTAAACCCACGCTTTGGGAGGCCGAGGTGAGTGGATTGCCTGAGCCCGAGGGTTCGAGACCCGCCTGGGCAACTTGGCGAGATCCCATCAAAAAAATTAGCCGGACGTGGTAGCGCGCACCTGTAGTTCCAGCTCCTCGGAAGGCTGAGGCAGAAGGATCACCAGAGCCCAGCAGGTCGAGCTGCGGTGGCCGGGAGTGGCCACTGCACTCCAGTCTGGGCTACAGAGTAAGACTCCAACTCAAAAAAAAAAAAAAAAAGAAAAAGAAAGAAAATGGGCATCTTTGTCACGTTCTACTTCTTAGAGAAAAGACTTTCAGATTTTCCCCATTCAGTATGATGTTAACTGTGGATTTGTCATATACAGTCTTTATTATGTTGATGTATATTCCTCTTTACCTAGTATGTTGAGAGTTTTTATCATGAAGCATTTTTGGATTTTATCAAATGCTTTTCTGTATCTATTGAGATGATTGATCATATGGTTTTTGTCTTTCATTTTGCTGATTTGAGGCATTCCAATTATTGATTTGTATATGTTGAACTATCCCTGCATCCCTAGGATAAATCTACTTGTATAGGTCTGCTTCTTTCTGTTCTATTGGTTATCTGTCTTCTTTGTGCCAATTCTGCACCATTACAACTTTATGGATAGCTTTAATAGCTGATAAAATAAACCTCATTCAATCTTCTTCAAAGTTACCTTGGCTATTTGTGTTACATTGCTTTTCCATATAAATTTTAGATTTCACTTTGGGAGGCCAAGGAGAGAGGATTGTCCGAGCCCAGGAGTTCGAGACCAGCCTGGGCAACTCTGTGAAACCTCGTCTCTACAATATATCAAAAAAATTAGCCAGGCACAGTAGTGTGTGGCTGTAGTTCCAGCTACTTGGAAGGATGAGGTGGAAGGATCGCCGGAGCCCAGCAGGTTGATGCTCGGGAGGCCGAGAACATCACACTGCACTTCAGCCTGGACCACTGAATGAGACTCCAACTCAAAAAAAAAAAAAAAAAAAAAAAATTTAGAATCAACTTGTCAAATCCTACCAAAGACTTTGTCAACTTTTATTTTATTTGCATTGGAATATTAGTATAAATTATGCAGATCTATATTTTTGTGATATTGAGTCATCTAAAGTCTTTTTTACTCAAAGTTGATTTGTGGACCAGCAGCATGATTATCAGCTGAGAACTTGTCAGAAACGCAAAGCCTTGAACCTCACCCAGACCTACTGAGTCAAAATCCACATATGACCAAAATGTTTCATATACACATTATAATTTGGGAAGCCATGGTGTAACCATAAAAAATTAAAGTCCTCTCCAATTATTTAGATTTTTACAAATCTCTCCATAATGATCATGTACCTCTTTGTTTTAGATTTCTTGCTGGATGACTTTTTATCCATTATCAATCACATACCTATCCATATTCTCCAGATCTGACAGATATACAGAAATGCAGTTGGTTTTTATATATTGAACTTCTATGGGATTTGTTTTATTGATTTATCTTACAATTCATTAATCCTTTCTTCTACTGCATCCATCTCACTGTCAAGTCAGCTTATTACGTTGTTTATATAATGTCAAGTCAGGTGCAGTGGCTCATGTCTGTAATCCCTGCACTTTGCGAGACTGAGGCAAGAGGATTGCTTGTGCCCAGGAGTTCAAAACCAGCTTGTGCCACATGGTGAGACCTCATCTCTCCAAAAAATGTTTAAAAATTATCCAGGCATGGTGGAGCATGCCTGTAAGTCCCAGCTACTCGGGAGGCTAAGGCAGGAGGGGAGGATCACCTGAGCCCAGATGTTTGAGGCTGTGGTGAATCATGGTCATGCTACTGTCCTCCAGCCTGGGTGGCATAGTGAGATTCTAACTCAAAAAATATAATATAATACAATAAATAAATTGTTAATATGTTATTGTGCTTTTATTTCTAAAATTGCTATCCGATTCCTTTTTTGTAAATTCTCAGATGCATTCACTGACGAAATATTTCATCTTTTCCTCTGTTTTCTTGAGCATACAAACATATGATCACTCATGGGACCATTTCTATCATCTGTTTTAACTTTATTTTTGGTCATTTGTGCTTATTTCCAGATGCATGGTAATTTTCATTAAATGTTAGATATTGTACATAACTAAAACTTGTAAGGCTCTAGATGGTGTTCTCCTTCTACAGAGATGACTTAATTTATGATCTTTTTTCTGGCAGATGAACAGAGTATAAGGAGGGTCACCTTGATCCAGTTGTGGCTGGATTTCAGATTTTGTTGGCTGAAAGGGGTCTTTATTTTCCATTTGTTTTTGCTACTAGGGCACAGTTCTGATTCCTAGGGCATACCTTTCAGGTGCCTCAACTGAAAGCCTGAGATGTTTACCAGGGCCTCTCCAACCTTGCTCCGATATTTTTTCTCCAACCAAAGCCTCTGTTCAAGCTTGCTAGCCTCACAGAAGCTGCTTTCTGCTTAGCGTCTTGGCACTTTTCCCTGTGCACATGCAGCTTAGCAGCTGACAAACAGCTGCAAGGAAAACTACATGCAGACTTCCAGGCTAACTTCTCTGCACTTTCTACCTCTTTGAGACCTAGACTTCTCAAGTTCTGCCCACACTGGTCACCCAAACTCTAACTTCTATCTCTCCAGCTCAGTGAGGCGGTCACAAGCCTCACACTGATTACTTCTACATCTTTTCCTTATTCCACAAAACAGCAACTGACTGTTGCTCAGAAGAACAAACGAGGACAAATGGGAGATTGCCCTCAAAACACTTCCGTTTTCCTTGGAATCTTGGACTCTTAAGTCTTGTATGCCTTGGTTGCTCTCTGCTGCCTTCAGATAGTTCTTTTCTGGATTTTACCCAGCTTGTATAGTTATTGTTAGTTGTAGAAGTAGTGATACAGAATCTTTTTCATTATAGACAAGAAGAGAAGTGACTTTATACATTATTTTATTTCATTCTATTTTCTAATTTTTTGAGGTACATGCTTGGCTCATTAATTTTTAATAGAAACATTTAAAGTTTAAAGTTCTTGTATATACACCCCTGTATCACACAAGTTTTTATGTATCATGGTTCCATTAGTATTTGGTTCTGAATATTTTCAGTTACCCACTATGATTTATTCCTTAACCTATGAGT
The DNA here is from genome assembly GCF_000164805.1 of Carlito syrichta. NCBI lineage: Eukaryota > Metazoa > Chordata > Mammalia > Primates > Tarsiidae > Carlito > Carlito syrichta. The sequence goes on along the minus strand of NW_007247778.1, from coordinate 849,219 downwards.
TCTTTAGAAATGTGCAAATTGGATAGGCTTAGAGTCTATCATACTCAGTGATCTATCACAGAAACATAGAACCGAGTACCACATGTTCTTACTTATAGAGCAGACCCTGAACAATTATCCTAATACTATAGGAACGGGATTAGCAGTAGTGGGAAACGGCTGGCGGGGCAGGGACACACTTCATCAATAAGGGTACCTGATCTCACATCAGGCAAAGTGGGGACCAAAAGGAGGCCCAAACTGTATCTGTACAATGACTACTTGTATACCTAACCCTGAATTGTATCCCATATTTTTAAAATAAATTTTTTTAAAAATAGAATTTAATAAATAAATAAAATTTAAAAATAAATGGGGCTTTAGTCTTCCAAATATTTGAGATTAATATTTCATTTTCCTAGTGACTTTTAAGTTATTTACACTTTGTTCATAAATGTGATCAGTATGATACCATTTCTTTGGAATGTATTGAGACTTACATTTGGTCTCGCTTTATAAGACACATTTCATGATCAATTTTCCTGACTTCTAGAGGTATAACTATAACTTACATATAAAAATCTCCTATTAAGATAATGAGTATTTCAATTTCTTCATGTAATTCTGTCAATTTTTGCTTTTTCATTTTTGATGTTTAAATGTGAAATTAGTATAGCTTTCTCATTAATTATATTTATTATTACACAGACACCTTTAACACTAATGATGCTTTTGTTCCTAAAATCTCTACTGTCAATTTTGAGTAAAACTAGCTAGCTTTTATTTGGTTAGTGTTTTCTTGTGACATATATATATTCTATATATGTCATATATATTTTATATATATCTAAAACATATAACATATATGTTTTATATATATCTAAAACATATAACATATTTTAGATATATATTTTATATATATCTAAAACATATAACATATTTTTAAATTCTTTTATTTTCAAACTTTTAGTGCCCTTAGGCTTTAGATGTACTCAAGTTTTATTATTTTAACTATTTTAACAATCTTTATGTTTAGCCACTGAATTTAGGTCATTTATACTTTTAATTCATAATCTTAGGCTTATTTATGCTATAGTATTATATGTCTTTTATTTACTTTTTAAAATCTTTTTGTGTCTTTTCTGTTTTTTAAAAATTTATCAAGGTTGTAGAGGGTTTTTTTCTTTCCCACTTTTTCTTCTATTGGTTGGAAAATCATACATTTCTTATTATTCTAGTGATTCTTTTAGAATTGGTGATCGCCAGGCACTATGGTTCACACCTGTAATCCCAACTATTCTAGAGGCTGAGGTGGGGGGATGACTTGAAGTCTGGAGTTTGAGACCAGCCTGAGTAGCATAGCAAGACCCCATATCTAACAAAATCATTTAAAAAAAGAAATTAGCTGGGTGCATTGGCACATGCCCAAAGTTCCAGCTACTCATGAGGCTGAAGTGGAAACATCTCTTGACCCAGAATGGTTTGAGGCAGCAGTGGGCTATGATCGTGCCACTGTACCCCAGCCTGGGTGACACAGCAAAACTCTGTAGCTAAAAGTAACACATTTTAAGAGATGTTATCTATGTATTACTTTTCGAAATTGAATTAAATTACAGTAGTAATGTGTAGTATGACATTTGTTCAACTGTGCTTCTAGCATTTTCTTTGACTGTCCTGCCTGTCTCATGGTGATGCTAGCATTCATTTGATTAACTCCATCTTTTGAGCAAACTCAAAAGATGAATAAAATGTATGTACCTTTTTTTGGCACCTCCTGTATATATATTTTTTTAATTGTAGAAACATAACATTGTAATGATTGTTTCTGGGAAAGCGATCCTCAAGCAATTTTAAAATTAGAACCCTGTGTCTCAGGTAATATGAATTTGGCTCCCACCAGCATATGGCACTGGCACCTAGCATGGGATTCCAGTTCTTTATAGGGCTAATGCCTCCTAATTTACAGTCCAGGGTGACTGTGTACCACATGCCACTTCTCAGGCTACTGATCTGAGTTTCTCAGGATAGTAACCAGTTGCTCAATGTCGGTTGCCAGGGCACTAGACCCCCTTCCTCTTCTGGCATTACAGTGTCTGTCCTAGGACAGCTGGCAGTTCCTGATAGCCCATGCCTCCAGATTTTCAACTTCCCATGGCTTTAGTTGTTAGTTTCTTCCTCATTTCTGGCATCTGGACATTTTCATTTCTTGCTTTCTTACTCAGGGACACTTTTTAAAAAATTTTGTAAACAGTCTATCCATTATTTGTCTTATTTGGAGTGGGAAGATAGTAGTATTAGTTCAATACACTTATCTGAATTTGTTCTATAGAGTCAGAAAATTTGTAAAATTTTCCATTCAAGTTTGGAAAATCCTTATATTCAAATTCCCTTAGCATGACAAAGTACATCCACTACAATATATGGAAGGTGGTAGTGTGATATAACAAAAGAGGTGGTAGTGGAATATGGAAGTAGGCAGATGGAACTTCGTTATGTGTCTGGAGATTCATGTCTAAGTTCTATCTAGTTCTATCCCTTACTTTGTGCCTATGAGTAAATCACTAAAACTCTCTGGGATAAATGTTTTCCCTTCATTTAATTTAGTAATAATGCCTCTACCTATCTCCTATTTCAAAGAATTCCCCTGAATATTAAATGGAAGACTAAAAGGTAGTATTATATGATTGAAAGGCCTTGATTTTTTTTTTTTTTGAGTCAAAGTATCACTCTGTTGCCCAGGCAGGAGTGACGACAACTCAGGTGACCCTTCTGCCTCAGCCTTCCAAGTACAGGTGCGTGCTACCACACCCGGCTAATTTTTTGATTTATGGTAGAGACAAGGTCTCGCCAAGTTCCCCAGGCTAGTCTTGAACCTGTGGGCTCAGGCAATCCTCTCCCCTTGGCTTTCCAAAGTACTGGGATTGCAGGCTGGAGCCTCCATGCCCAGCCCCTTAAAAAATTTTTTTAAGTACCTATAGACATGTAATTATTACAATTGTTGTCATTAGTAATGACTCCTTGTCTACATCTATCAAGGAGAAATGCTGAAACTCCTGGACGGTAATAACTACATTTCAACTACACTATAACTTCAAGCATAGTGCCCTGAACAGAACAGATACTTACAAATGATGGATGGATTGATGTACAGCAAAAAAAAATCCATAGCGAAATGTAGAGACTAATTTTTTATTTATGTCGAAAAGTTAATACATTTAGCTTTAGACTTCACGCCATAATTTGAGGTATTTGGTCAGGAAATATGATCGGGATACTGCTCCCTAGGGTAGAATTCAACCAAATCCCACATATTTTCAGTTATTGGTACACACCTAAGCTTTTAATAAAGGGTAAAAAAAAAAAAATCTTACTCAGAATGAACAATTGCCCTTGATAGCTGGAGTGTAGTAAAGCCTTAAATAATACATTAAGTAATTGCTTCTTTTCTCTGATGCTTGTTGTTAATGGTTTTTAATTGTAACATATGAATTTTAATTCATTTGTCCCCAGAAACCAGAAAAAAGTGAGGGTAAACATGGTGACTGCTACCAACCCCGGGAGCTTCTGAGGTACACTTCACGTTTTGCCTGTTTGGATGATATAAATTGAATTCTCTGCATGAGACTTTCAGACAAGTTCTTTGCTATAGAAACCCAAAGTGAGAAAGTTGATTGCAGTAGCTATCCTGGGAAGAGTCTTTCTGAATGAGCTATTGCCCAGTATTATCAAAAATGGCCTTTGGAATCTCAATGTGGTTTTTGGTCCCAGTGGGATACTGTAGGTACAAGCTTTGTCAGCAGGACAAGGGAAAAATATTAAGATCTCTCCATTATATTTATAGATCTAACCAAAATGTGGGATGCCATCGGGGAAGCTGGGGCTCTAGCCATAATGAGTGAGTTCACCAGTGTTCTTAAGTTTCCCCTTGATGGGAAAGTCAGAATCCCCATTACCTGGGGGAATGGAGGAGGATTGTTATCACCATCTGCCTTACCCAGCTTTTTTTAGCTCCACTCTGGTGAACCCAGGCAATGCAGTCTTCAGCCCAACAAGTTTCCCCTTCTTCTGGTCATTCTCCGCATTGGTGTCAAGTATCATCTATTGCATACCAACCTTCTACCTCAATACATACAATGCCTCCACATTGTATCATGTCTAAACTCCTTAGTCCATATTCAGAGTGATCCACAATGCAGCTCTGGTTAGGGTTCTGATTCTGGGTCATCTCTCCCATGCTGACTCCCACTGTGGGCCATTGTTCTGTAGACTGAGTTGACACAGGACCTCAGTGAATTCTACTTGTTCCCTGTGGCTGCCTGGGGCTCCTCTAGCAAAAGCGTTTCTCCTTCACCTCCACTTATCTGAAACTTATTTTCTGGCTGAAGACAGGCCCTTTTCTACTTGGAAAGTTTTCTCTTTTAAATCAAGTTCTCAGTTCTTGAAAGGTTGCACTTGGAACCATGAGGGATGAAGAACACCCCTCTAGCCATCTAGGTGAGACAACTCCATCTAAAATCGCCTGGGTGATGGGTGTTGCCTTTCACATTCTGAATTCTCCTCTTCTTTCAAAGCTAGTTCAAATCCCACCTTTTTTAGCCCATCCCAGTGGGATCTCTCTTTCCTCTCAGTGGTCATAAATCCTGGAGATTTAAGATAAAAAGATAAAACGAATAAAAGAAAAACTTGTCCATGTCAATATTTCCCAAACCTGAGAAACATATCAACCTCACCAGTGGAAAAAAAATTCTCTCTTATCCTAAATACTAACTTCAATTATTTTTAGAATTATATTTAAAATATACATACATAAAGATATAAATCCTTAAGAGTTATTTCATATAAAAAGTTATAAAGTAAATAAAACTTCATAACCGAAATCCAATTCACAATATGTCACAAAGTCAGTTGCTGAAGGTAATTATAACAGATGATATTATTTTATTGAAAATGAATCACCAACAAAAATGTGAACGTGGTGACAAGTTCCATAGTGCAGGTGTCCTGGGTTTGGCCAATCTGTTGGTTATTAGCCACATAACTATTGGCAGATAACCTCCCTGAGCCTCAGTCTCTTCACCTGTAAAATAGATTAGTAGTTACAGCATCAGGTTATAATAAGACTTAAATATTCCTGGAAACTATAGGACAGTTGTCAGGGGTTAAATTAAATATGCATGTAAAGTGCATAGTATCTGACATGTGGTATATGTTCCACAGTTGTTACCTGTTATTGTTATTACCATGAGTATAGTTATAACATTATCCTAATTTGATCATTAAAAAACACAAGTCTTAGTCAACTAAGTAACTGTCCTTGGGCAACCCAATTTCTTAAAGTCAAAACGCTCTGCTAAGAATCTGCAATATAAAGAGGAGATATTATAGATTTAGGTTTCTTTCTAGTTAGGGATTGACCTGACTTGAACAATATTCCAAACACTACAAGTTATAATGTTGGAATTACAAAGAAATTTTATTTCATGTATTAATTTATTTCCAACCTTTTTCCTAGAAGGATTTGCAGCGACTAATACATGTGATGAAAAAACATGCTGAAATAAACTGAAGAGGAAAACAGAATAAAGGGAAGATAGTAGAAAGGCAGGCCTGCTATATGTTTTAATAAAGTCTCTAAGGGTAACATCAACGTGTCCTCGTTTTGATATGCTGCAGTTACCTAAGGTGTAACCATTAGGGGAAACCAGGCGGCAGGTACACAGGACCTCTCTATACAATCTTTCTCCTTGCTATGAATGTACAACTGTCCCCAAATTAAAAGTTTGAAAGTTTACAAGTTTAACTTAGGAAGTGGTCTGGGCTTTCAAGGAACTGGAGTATAAGGGACTGTCTCTCAATGGGTCCCCAAAGAGGAATGCTGTTTGGAGGAATGGTCTTGATTGATTTTGACAACATCTGTGCTTAACCCCAATGGTGATTTTCATGCAAAGGGTAACTTGCATGGTACCCAGTGCAAACCAGCAGCATAGCGTCAAAGATAAAGTCAGTAAAAGTGTACTTCTGCATTACGATGATCCAGCTTGTTCCACGGCTGATGTGGAAGGTCTGTTACCTTTCGTGAGACCTCCATGATATCTTTCAATTAGGCCTTTGATAAATCAATATTGCAGCTGGGCTCGGTGGCTCAGCTTGTAATCCCACGCCTTTGGGAGGCTGAGGTGAGTGGATTGCCTGAGCCCGTGGGTTCGAGACCTGCCTGGGCAGGCGAGACCTCATCTCTACAATAAATCAAAAAATTAGCCGGGTGTGGTAGTGCACGCCTGTAGTTCCAGCTACTTGGAAGGCTGAGGCGGAAGGATCGCCGGAGCCCAGCAAGTCGAGGCTGCAGTGGCCGGGAGCGGCCACTGCACTACAGTCTGGGTGACAGAGTGAGACTCCAACTCAAAAAAAAAAAAAAACCGAAAAAAAAAGATAAATCAATATTGAATAGCAAATATCTTTAGGCTGATAAAGGTTTTTTAAAAGTTGCGTTTTGAGTGGTTCCTATGGTCAAACCATCAAAGGCTCTGTACTTATTATCTCTAATTTTAATGACTACCATTTAGCTTATGCTTTCTATGTGGCAAGTTCTGTGTGACCCTATAAATAGTTATCACATTTTATCCTACACTATCCTACTTCACCATGAGAAAGAAGGCTCAGAGAGGTCATTTATCTTGTCTAGTGTCACAGAGCTAACAAGTAACAAAGCTAGGATTGTAGCTCAGCTGTCTAACTGCAAAGCCAATGTTTTTAACAACCAGTTGCTGCACAGTACCAGCTCTCCTCTGAGCTGCTGGGGAGGACAGGACAGTAGGACTGGGCTTTTTCTCCCTTACAGTATAATCATGTTTTGTATACATGTCTGGTGATTTCTCTTATAGTAATGATTACTGGGTCTTTTGTGCACCTGACACTGTGCACTTTAATTTCAATATCTCATGGAATCTATTACCCTATACATTAGTAATAGGTACCCCAATTTCCATTCCCATTTTATAGATGAAGAAACTGTGGGTTAACTAACTTGTTCAAGGGCACAGAGATGGTGGTGCCAGAATTGAAACTCAAACCTGTTCCTGTTATGCGGCATTACAGCTTGGAAGTGAACTGAGGGCAGAGGGGAGGCATTGTCATTATACATCTCCCATGTCACATGGCCATGCAACTGAGGGTACTCAAACTCTTGGTTGACTCACAAAACTGCCAGGAACATCATCTCCAAGAATTTCATGCTGACAGGTATACACTAACAATGCATATAGGAGGTAAAAGATTATGGATACAATGATTGATAGATGGATGGATAGATAGATAGATAGATAGATAGATAGATAGATAGATAGATAGATAGATAGATAGATATTCAGATAGTCAAACTTTCCGGCACAGTCTCATCTCAGCTATTATGTCCTCAGGACAGAGTCTTCAGATTCTGTCTGAAAATCTTCAGAAAATGTAACTCTCATGATTACTGGCTACTTTTCCAAACAGCATGCTCTTGTGGTCAGGCTAAAGAATACAGATTTTATGTTAATAATTTTGAATTAGGAACTTTTTCGTTTCCCTGAACATTCCAGTCTTTCATATTTTTAAAAATGAGGTCATATGGTGCAAAAATTACATTTGATGCTCAATATATTAGGAAACTAGTCCCAATTCTCTTAGTGAGTATAGAACTGGCCAAGTTGTCCTCAAACATCCTCTCCCACCCCTGAATGCCAGCCAAGCTCCAGGGCAGAAGGTAACAGATTTCCGGAATGAAACCTTTCAGTACCTGCAGCCAATCACGTGGGAATGAAGAAGGCTCTCCTACAACTGAAACCACAAGGGAGTTAGAACAGGAGGCAAGATAATTACCTACCTGGAGAACAGCCAGGGAAGCAGCCCGGGCCTCTTGTGAAAACTGCCATGGGAAATGTGATGACCACATGTGGTAAGGAGGGCCTTGGTTTCCCACCTGATCTGATAAGCAGGGTCAGGGCAGGACGCTGATCCCAGGGACAGAAGGGGCTGGGATTTATTATGTATCCAACACTTGCAGCCAGCCAGGCTCTGCACAACACAGGGATGGATCTGAGCACCTATCTTGGAGCTTAAAATGTTTCTCTAGGACCTAAATTTCTTGGGTCTGCACATTCCCCCTTTCCCTGCACTAAACCCTTGAAGTCCAGGGGTCTTTAGAGAGTTGCTGGGAGTGGGGCAATGGCTTCATTACTGGAAGCTCACCCTGCATTCTCACATACATTCTTTCCTAGTCTTCTCCTCCCTCCTACCCATCTATCTGCTGATCTTCCTTCAGGACTTAGCTAATGTCCCTCCCTGGTGCCCCAAGAGTGGACGGGGAAATGACCTTTGTGGATGCATTGTATTTTATAACATATTCTGTCACAACACCTCACTGAACTCTAAACTCCTGTTTCTCCACTAGACTAGAAGTTTCTTGCAATCAGGGCCTGTTCAGTATTTTATTCAAAGGTGGTTTTCCCCATCCCATCCATTCTTCTATAGCATGTGGGTTCTGTAATGCAAATTAGCTCTCATACACAATTCATAAATAGAGATGTCAGTGTAACTTGGACATCTTATTGGTTCATAGACAATTTGTTCTAACACCCTACTATCTTGTTCCACAAAGAGCAGCTAATGCAAACAAGCAAACAGACTCTAGCAAGCCACGGACAAGGACCATCCTGAACCCAGTGCCATTTGTCTCATTGTACACAGTCCTCATTTGCTCACTAGCTGACCCTATAGGTTTCCTTCCTGGGTCTTCTCAACCTACTTACTACTCCTGAGGTCACTTGCAGAAGATTCCAGAACCTGTGAATCACTTTTGACATCTCTCTGACAGAGTGCCCTTTGACCTCCAGAAAGGACGACTTGGCCTGCACATAGAGCAAGAAGTGCCAAGGAATGAACGTCCCAGGGCTGATTCATAGCCCGACAGGGTCCCATCGGGGTTGAGTCCCACTTGCCTACAGTGGTAATCTCTTCACTGATGCCATGTAATACAGTAAAGGAACCATCCTACCTTCCTGTCTCATTATTCCACTCTCTCACCTGCTTCCTCTGATCACCTTCCAATAAAATCACCAAAATCCTGCCCTTAAGGTCCATCTGGAGGAAACCTAAACGGGTATTTCTTGCTCGTCCTCTTGACTTCATCTCTATGCTCTGACTTGAAGGGTTGGAGCAAAGTGTTCTCTGGCCACAGCCCTGCCTCCATGTCTCAGCAGCCTCTGCACCACCCCCCCAACCCCCATACCTCACACCAAGTGCTTCCACCAAGCAATCACCACCTTTGTTCAACTTATTCATCAAATATTCACCGAATCAACAAATATTTACTAGAGTATGTATCGCTTAGAAATGTCACATATTTTTAACTATGTTAGCATTTTCTTAAGAACCATTATTGTTTGTTTGACTTGGTTTAGTGCTCTGGTGTCAACATTGCCTAGGTTTTGAGGTGTCTGTGTCAACCTTATTTTTCCTCCAAGTCCTGTTACTTTTAAGTGCATGATTTTGCAGAACATGAGGTTTTGAGGGAATGCATTTATGGTGTGAATGCACAGCTACCTGTACTGAGCAGGGTGGCTGGCATTTGCAGTTGACCAATAAATATTTGGTGAATGAATTAAACAATGAATGACCGAATGAACATTCTAGTCATCCTACTTAGACTCCGAAGAAGCCACAACTTTCTGTGTAACAGACAGAGACTTCCATTTGCACCTAAGACACCAATCCATATGTCCATCAGAATTTTTAGCAATGTTTTCATAAAATGATTACCTGGTATATGGATTTAATTCTTAAGACATTGGAAGAAATTTTAAATGCTTAAGGAAGAAAAATATCCAAACAAAATGTTCCTCCTAGAATTTAATTTATGAGAAGAGGCTCACAAAAATCAGAATTTATTTATTAAAAATTGTGTATTTATTCTTACATGTTTAAACTTCAGTCACCTTCAAAGTACACTCTGTTTGATGCAATACACCTATCGAGATGTTTTTTCCATTGCTCAAAACAGTTTTTGAACTCGTCACTTTTGATGCCTTTTAGTGCTTCTGCTGTTTTTTTGTTTCACCTCTTCACATCAGCAAAACATTTTCCTTTGAGGACTTTTTCATCTGGAGAAGGAAGCAAACAAAAATAATCGCTCAGAGAGAGATCAGGTGAATAGGGAGGGCGGGACATAGGGTCATGTCATTTTTGGTCAAAAACTGCTGAGCACTCAGTGCAGTGAGGGCAATTACATTAATAAACACCCATCATAAAATGGGCAAATCCATTAAAAGAATCTCCAAGAAAAAAATAAAATCAGTGAAGCTGAACACAGCCTGTCACAATGCTAGCAGGTACATTGATGCCAATGCATTCCTAGGACACTTACCTAGCAGGGGATGCCTATCCAAGGAACCCACCCTCCAAAAATTAATTCTGTTTTTTGGGGGGGATCCCCCATCGTGCATACATTATCTCTAACTACATAATTTATTTCCACAGAAGCACCAAAATCCATAAATCAGATGGCAGCTATTTTGTAAATAAATTTTTTTATTCCTGCTATTTACAATTTTAAAAACATTATTCAGTAACAACTTACGCTTATAAAGAGTACAGTAAATGTATACAATTTAAATAGATATATTTCAGCCAAAAAGATTAAAATGGTCCACTTAACTCCAAGAGCAGTCAATTAATCAGCATGTATGGAATTGAATAAACATATTTTATATGGAAGGCATTGTGCTATGAATCATGGGAAGATACACAAAAGAATAAAATAGCCATAATTCTAGATTCTTCAGGGTTGGTCTTCAAATATTCCGCCCTCTTGTGCCCAGAAGCACACAAGCCCCATGAGATCTGGATGAAGTAGTGAGCAGAATAATCAATATTCTCTGCCCTCAAAGAGCTTTCGTTTGCTTGGGAAGACAAAACACACTTGCAAAGAAGAACAAGTTGAGACAACAATGCAATGTCATGTGTTTCCCCAAAAACGATGTTCCCCATGTGTTCTAAGGGATCCTGGGGATATGAGGGAGGAGCTGAGTTTGGGAGAGTTAGGCTATCCCAGGGTTGTACTTCTCTTTTCAAACTGGGCTTATGCATAAGATTTCACTTTTTGGTTTTTGTATTTAAAAAGTCCATGGCTAGGGGTACAGTTGAGAACCCCAGGCAGAATCAGTAAGAACAAAGAATTAGGAGAAGGCCTGGGCTGGGGAACCCTCTGAGCCAGGGTAATGTGGGAAAGCCTTTGGGGGAAGAATAAGGAGGAAGAGTCTTAGGTGGGCCTTGAAGCTGGTCTGAAATTAAGATAAGTGAAAAGAAGGGAAAATAGCAGGCCAATTATAAAGCCCACCATTATATGTACACACAAGAATGTAGGCTTGAGGAAATTAGCAAGTTAATACTTCCCTAGCCCCAAAAGCCAAACCAAACCAAACCAAACCAAACCAACAAAACAAAAAAAACTTGCGACCTAAAATGTCTAGATAACTGAAGCAGTTAGTTTAGCCTGAATTTTTCTAATCATTCTCAAAAAATTTTAAATTTCTCACTCTGTTCATAGTCACCTCTTACTTGAAGGCAGTGATCAAAAAGCATAGGGTTTGGGGTCAGACATTTGTGGGCTAGAATTCTGCCATGAAACTTACATGTCACATAACCTCTCATGGCATTAATTTCCTCAGTTGTAAAATCCAGAAGTACCACCAAATATGTGGTGGAATTATGTCCACGACGAGTACAGCCCAATGTACACTGAACTCCTAATCAAACATGAGTGCAAATAACCTAGTATGTTGTAATTAAGCTTTATGTCCTTGAACTTCTGACCATTCATCAGAATATAACTCCTACTAAATAGAGTTATATGAGCCTTCTTGCTTCCTGTAACAGAGAAGAGAAAAATATCTATGCAAAAAATAATAATAATAAAGTGCAAAAGAGTATTAAGGCTGTGTGTGATAGGGGATGGAACAAGTGATTGATTTTTTTTAAGAGGAGATGTCTGCGCTGGTTTGGGTGTCTGTACAGCTGCACATGCCATTGCTTTTACTTACTCCCTGCTTTTTTCCACCTAGACCAGGGCTTCTCAAACACTAATGTGTGGGTAAAGCACCTGGAAATCTTGTCGAAATGCAGATTGTGCATCTGTAGGCCTGGGGTGGTGCCTGGGAGTCTGTGTGTCCAGCAAGCTCCCAGGTGATGCTCAGGTTGCTGGTCTATAGATCAAACTTCAAGTAACAGGGGCCTAGGTACTCATTTCCAGCTTTCAGATCTCCCCTCCAAAATGCCTTTCCTAACTTTGACATTGTCTGAGTCTTTGGTAAGCGTCTAAGCAATTGAAGCCTTACCACTGCGTCTACCATACAAAATACAGAATTCCCACTTCAACCTGATTTTCAGAGAAATAACACCAAAGAATTAGAATGTTGCATGGGATGTAATTACACCAAAAATATTTGTTTTTATCTAAAATTCAACTTAACCTTGAGGTCCCATGGTTTTATTTGCTAAACCTGGCAGCTCTACCTACCACCCACCCTTCCTGCCATATTCCCAGCTTGTGCACTCAGATTGCTGCCCCTTATCCTCTTTTAAACAGAAATTCCTGAGCAGGAACTGCCTCACAGTCCCTTGTCCATGCCAACATGGTAGCCTGGGGCTACTTCTAATTTTTCAAGAGCTTCACAGATGAGGTCATTGTGGATGACAGGTCTATTTCCCATTGGACTATAAACTCCTTGAGAATTAAAAAAAAATCACTTTTGTCTCCCCAGTTTCTTGCAAAGTAAAAGATGCACTCAAATATTTGTCAAATTGCACTGAGCTAAATTAGTTTAGTTCCTAACTCAGTTGCTTTGGTTGATGGTAGAACATGGCTTTGGCAAAGGTAGAAAGAGCTTGAGACTTTGGGATCAGGATAGGACTAGGGTAAAAAAAGAAACATATTAATCTTCTTTTGAGCAAAGACTTTGTTTTAAGAAAAAAAAATCTTGATTAATCTAATCAAAGAATATCTGTCTACATATTATAATCAAGTGTTCTCTTAATTTAACTAGAATAAGTACATACTCTATCATGCCTCAAATGAATGGCCCTACCTCTCCATTTGACTTTTCTCTTTTTTTTTTTTTTTTTTGAGTTGGAGTCTCACTCTGTCGCCCAGACTGGAGTGCAGTGGCCGCTCCCGGCCACCGCAGCCTCGACCTGCTGGGCTCTGGCGATCCTTCCGCCTCAACCTTCCAAGTAGCTGGAATTACAGGCATGCGCTACCACGCCTGGCTGATGTTTCTATTTATTGTAGAGATGAGGTCTCGCTGCCCAGGCGGGTCTCGAACCCGCGGGCTCAGGCAATCCACTCACCTCAGCCTCCCAAAGGCTCGGGATTACAGGCTGAGCCACTGAGCCCAGCTTGACTTTTCTCTTGAAGGGTCATCACCTTCTACCTTTTTCTTTACTAGCCTGAAAAGTAAAATCACGTTCATTTGACTTGAGATTATGTGATACTTAGATTTTTCCCCTTAGTGGTCTGCAATGGAGATTGGATGGGTCTTATAGAATAGAATCAGATTTTAAAAGATGGAAACTTTAAATGTCTTGTGATTGACATTGGCCAAAGTGGCTTTGACCAATCCCTTCCCCAATATATGTCTGAAAGTTTCTTTCCTAAATACTAAAGAAGCTTTTAGTGTGTCCTGAGAGATGTAACCATTTCCAGTCTGTGCTGTCAATGTTCAGCAGCTATGCCTCACAGGTCTGAGTACAACTCCAAGAGCCCTGTCCTCACGAGAGTTATTAGCACCCAAGCCAAAATTTGGACAGCCTGTATTTGCAGCATGAGGAAACTCGTAAAGGAATAGCCCCTGCTTATCTGTAAAACTGTCTCCATCTTTCAGCCACATGGGACTGTGATGAGGGTGTTGCTATGTGGCAACTCTCACGTTCTCCTTCAAGGAGGCTGACATAGGGGACTTTTTGCCTCCAAAACCACACAGTCAGGAAAGGCCTGTCACAAGCACCAGTTTCATTTTAATTCATTATTCAACATTTACACAAGCTTAGGCTTCATTTGGTATATGTAATAGATAGCAAGCCAAGTTTCTTTTATGAAAACCGAGAATCCAAACAGAGAGTAATTACTCTGAGGAGAGAAAACCACCCTCGGTCAAATAGCGCCACTCTAAATATTGACACTGTCTACTTTCTGCTCCGGGTTAACCATTTGGAGCCCACTGGCCTCCAAGTGTTATGCTGTCTCTGGAACAAAAACTGCATACAGATGAGGAAGATATTCAATATGGCCAAATAATAGGGGGAAGGTCGAAAGTCTGCACAGCAGCACAGGGAGCAGAAATGGTCAATGTGGTTAAAAGGCAAAAAGGAGTGTCGACCACATTTACAAGTTACAATAATTACAGCCACCACTTACTGGCACCTTGTAGTTGTCAGCCCTGTGCTATGCACTTTATATATGTTAGCTAATTTACTGCTCACAAAAAAAGTGTTTAGGGAAGTTATATAGTGCCAGTTTTATCCTGCCATCCCTGAGGTCTCCATGAGCAGCTGTTCACAAAGCGGAGGTCTTCAAGTCCCAGGGAATCAGCTTTACACATCCCCTTGCTCTAAATATCTGTTATCCCACCTCCCAAAGTGACTGTTAGCATTTGCTTGGTATCTTCTTTTTCTTTTATTACAAGTATATTAAGCATATTTTCATGCCATACACATTCAAGTGAGGATACCAGACCTCTGGCTAGAAGTACAGAATCCTGTCCCCAAGATAGGAGCACCTTTCCGATCCAAAGAGAGACAGTGACTTTGGATGAAAACAGTCACATATCTTTGAAAACAATCAGTTTTGATGTTCTTGTTTGAAGATGTCAGACCCTTCAGGGGACACTATAGTGGAAAGAGAATCCCCAAACATTTATTCCAAGGAAAATGTTAGAAGATCACACGCTCCGATCTCATTATACTAGTGAAGAAACAGGCTTTAGAGAAGTAAAAGAGCATGCCAAGTTCACATAACCAGTTAGCCTTAAACATACCTTGTGCCATATTCTCCACACAGTCTGCTAATCAGCTCTTCTCATTAAGTCAATGGTAACTGAAGAGCCAAGCTAGTTTGAGCCTTGGAACCTAATGATTATTTATCAGAGCCTCATCAACAACTATGCATGCTCTACACTCACTCCTATGCTGATGTGAACATCCAGCTAATGAACTCAAATCTTGAGTACCTACTGTTTGCTCTCTACTGAACAGAGCCTCCCTCTTTCCCCTCATTCCTTAGTTTTGGGGAGAGCAGCAGCAATGCACCAGTTTATAACAACGCAGACAATCCCCATTGCCAGGGATGGGTGACATTGTTAAGGGGAAGAAGAGGTTTCTTTTTCTTCTAGGAGCACAAACTTTTATTAGAAGTCATACATAGTCATCGTCTAAAACAAGATGGAGATAATGAAATAAGATGTAAAACTATCTAACATCTCCCCCACCCAGAGATAATCACTGTCAATTTTTCTGTGGATATATATGGATATGTATATCTCTCTGTACTTAAGTATTTTTCTTTTGCAAGAAAAGATAGCATTACATTTTCTGCTTAATAATTTTTCAGTTATAAATAATAACTTTATCTCATGTCAAAAAACACACTTTGATAAGCAAGTACTGTGTTAGATACCAGGGATACAGAGGCGAATGAGGCGATCAGCATCCCAGTGGTACAGCCTTGTGGAGTCATATCACCACACAGTACCTCCAGTTTGCTTCCTAGGATCAGTCAAGGTAATGCTTCCTAGCATCAGTCAAGGTAATGCTCCTAGGCCTGTAGGGCAGAGGTGGTAGCTGGCACCATAAATGCTATGATGGCAACCCCAGGATACTTGTCAAAGGCAAGGAGATCTTCAGAAGTGGTTTCCAGATATTGTAAGACTTTCTCATATCTCCCCTCCTCTTACCTTCTGACCCTGCTCTTACTATAGAGTCTGATGCATGTTATGTACACAACAAATTCTTATAGATTGGATGACAATTATTGTTATGTGATATAAAAACTTGTTTTTAAAATATGCATTTGAAAACAATGAACTCCGTAGCCATTTAATGTTAGCATGCAGAGGACACTGCACAAGGTTTACCTTGCTGTTCTTTATATTATACTATACTAGACTAGTGGACCAGTCCGTTCAATACTAAACTACACTAGTCTGTCTTATCCCATGCTATTTCACACTACTCTAAATTATGCTACACTATAATTACTACCATATTAATCACATGTTACATAACTGCTATACTTTTGTCTTGGCAACAAGTCTACCCAAAAGAATGCCTTTCATTCACTACCCTTGGTGGGTAAGGTAGCATTGCCCACCCTTTTAAGTATGAAGAAGGTGAAACTTAGGAATATTAGGTAACTTGATAAATATCCCCAGACTAATAGCCATTGGAACCTGGGCCAGATTGCGGCCACTGCTTTGCTCATTACTTTAGCTACAGAGCATCAGTAACAAAGCAGACAATTTCAAATAAAAGCAAAGCAGGCATGTGGTAGTGGAAGACTGGATCACAGCAGACCTTCCACGAAGTGGCAGAAAGTGCAAGAAAGGGTTATAGAACCACAGGGGCATGTATTCAGATCCAGCTCCACAACTTAAATGCCCTGCTCCCTTAACAACTTTCTCAGCTTCTGAGACTCAGTTTTCTCTTCTTTAAGTACGAATTTGCAAGTTGCGATAAAGATTAAAGATAATGTATATAGGGCCTGCATACCATAATGTTCAATAAGAAGATGCTATCGGTGATAGTATCATTACTGTAGTCATTATTATTATTAGGTAGGATGTTCCTTTTCCCAATTCTTTATTAAAATACTCAGAAACTGAAGAAGTTTGGTATTTCTCATCTGCCATGGGGCTCTGTTTACATCTTGAATTACTCAAATGAAATGTAAAAACAGCTTCACTGCATCTTAAAGTGCTCATTACTTTAATTCAAACAGCACAGAGTTCCCCTCAAAATAAATGACTCTGTCCATCTGTTTATTTCTCTCTGCTAAACTGATTTCATGCTTTTCTTGGGCTGATAAGAAACACTTCAAAGACAGCTGATGTAGACTAAGTAGGGACATCTATAGCCCACAGTTCCGGGCTCTCGGGGCCTCTGACAGCCTGGGAGGAACAGCACACGCTATCCAGTTGATGCTTGTCTCACAGGCATGCCACTCGATGCTTGTCCCATGTCTATAGTCCATGCCATTCTGAGGTCTGTTTAGAGACAGATTCGTTTGAATGCTTGTTTTTTCCATAAATTTCATTTTTTATAAAATGTATTCAAATTGTATATAATTGAATATAATTTTTTAAAATTTAGATCCTCATATAATACAGTTTAAATCAAAATCTTGATGATAATACATAATTAATGATGTAGGGTAAATAAAAGTCAGAGAAATTTTATGGAATTGATATGTAATAATTTATGAAGCATATATATGTATTAGGATTTTGTTACTCTTCCAAGCACTAAAACCCATCAATGGATCACCCAGACATGTACAAGAGTTTACATTTAGTTGCCTTCAATAATTTTCTAATTTTCAGTCACATAAAACCCATAAATTTGCATATATTTCTAAGTTCTGCCATTGTTTGTCAAAACATATTTGATTCAATTGTTTGTGAAATAATTGATTGATATCTTTAAATATTTAGATGTATCATATGTGGGCCTTCATTTATATTCTTTCCCCAGGCCCAGCAAATGGAAGAGCTGGGACTACTCCTGGTGTGTGGTGACCACAGTGATGACATGAATCCACGTGTCTGGAAGAACAAGTTTAAGACTGAACAGGAAGATTGTGAGACTCTGACATGGGCATGTCTTCTTTTACCATTTTATGTAGAATCAACCCTTCTATTCCTAATCATAAATCTGAAAACAAATGTACAGAGTTCCCAGATTACTAACTTTTATATGTATATGTGTGTGTGTGTGTATATATATATATATGTATATATATGTTTTTACTGACACATAATAAATGTACATGTTTTGGGGGTATGTGTAATACTTTGATGCATTTATGTAATGTGTAATAACAAATCAGAGCTATGGTATTTGTGATATTTTGGTAATTTTGAATTCAGCATCATCCTGGCTAATTCCTAAATAGTTTTATAACATTCAGGAAAATAAATTAGGAAAATAGTTACTTAAAATTTTACCATTTCCACAAGTCACTTATTTTTATTTTTCTAGATACCACCTCAGACAATATCATTTGTATTACTAAAAACAGTAGTACATTTTAAATTCTAATCTAGCTAAAATTTTTATTTTTTGGTTAACATTATGGCAAAAGTAATCCTTTAGGTTGTCACAGAGTCATCACAAATGACAACAGCTATTTCATCTATTTGACAGTCCTATTTATTTAATAACTTTCTATTACAAGATCTAGTTGTCTCTAATTATTTGTTATTAAAAAATGTTGCAGTATATTACCCTCTCTCGCCTTGCCTGGACCTGTTTGGCAGGTTATGTGGTAGGACTGGTAGTAATGGTAGTAGTAGAAGAAGAAGCATTCTACAACCCATTATCCAGAAGCCTTCAGTCAATTATGCTTTGGAAATTTTAATCATTTAGATCTTAGAATGGTCATATGTGAGTATGCTGTGTGTCATGTAAAACTCTCAGCAGTGTATGAAGCAAGACATCATAGTCAATCCCATTAATATTTCAGTAGTGAAATGTATGAATATTCATTCTATGTGTAGGAACAGAGACTACAGAGAGCCTCTCCTCAGTTTAGGTCAAAGTTACTGCCAAATGAGGACAGATTAGTTCTAGTATTACTGCCAAAGAAGTAATGGTAAACTTTTCAGATGAGATCGGGCATGTTCAGGTAGTAAGGCTGTAAACAAGTTATGGCAAACTTTGAAAAGTTTGAGCTTGAAGAGTTTTTGGATTTGCAATTGTGAATTAAAAATTGAAGACTAATAGAAATAATAATTAAGAATAGCTATCATTAATTTATAATCATTATTAAGGTCTAAGTACCATATGAAGCTCTTTCCAATTTTTTCTTATTCATTTCTTATAAGGTAGGTATTACTTATCCCCATTTTGCAGATAAGGAAAGTGAGACTAATAAAATGTTAACAACTTCATCACTATTACACAGCTAGTAAGTTGCAAGGCATTGATTCAAGTCCATGTCTATCTGACTTTAAAAGTTATGCCCTTCACAACAGGCTATTCACCGCAGCGTGATATTGACACTTTATTAGTATTGTTATTATTATTGATGATGATGGTTTTTAAATTGGTAGCTGTACTGCATGGTACTGAATCTTACTTTTCACCTCACTGATGATTATTATGGCTAACATCTTTCTGTGCTTGTTTCATAATTGTATCATCTCTTATGTAAATTATCTATGCAGCTTTCATGCTTCTTAATAATTTGTATACTATTTAATATTACATATTCCTTCTTCATTATAGTGCAGCAGACTCTAACAGATATTACATAGAATAATTCAATCATCTTGTCTTAAAATTACTTAAATTATAAAATGAAATTTGTATTTTCTATGAAATAATTATTAGGAGGATTTTATTGGGGAATGAGGAAATAAAAGATAAACAAACATTAAAAGAAATCCCACTCTTACAGATATGATTAGAATTTTAAGGGGAAGAATTAAAAGTGGAATTTTAAATTATAGATGCCAAGATTAGACAGCCATTCTTTACAAATGCTATTTTTTTGTATGTCAACTTCATACCTTGCTTCCCTGCTGAATTCCTCCATTGCTTGAGTTCATTTAATCATTTAACATTGATTCACAGAGTTTTTCAAGGTGTAATCATGCCACCTGAAAGCATAAATAGTTTTATTCCTTCTTTTCCATTTTCATAACTCTATTTTCTCTAGTCAGAATGCATTAGCTGGTATCTTCAGAATAATATTTAGTACTAGTAAAAATAGGGGGAACCTTGCCTTATTGTGAACCTTGGTTGGATTTCCTTTAGATTTTTCCCATTAAGTAAGATAATGGTTTTAAAATTGAGGTATATGTATGCGTGTGTATACATATGTGTATTTCCACATGTTAAGAAAATATCTACTCATTCTTATTTTCCCAAGAATTTTTATTAGAAAGAAGTGTTGAATTATATTAATTTTTTTTAATTATTGAAGGCTGAGTGCAATGACATGCACCTGTAATCCCAGCTAGGAAGCTGATGTGAGAGAACCACTTGAGATCAGGAGTTCAAGACTATAATGTGCTATGATCATGCCTGTGAATAGCCACTGCATTCCAACTTGGGCAGCATAACAAGACCTTGTTTCTAAAATTAAAAATGAAAAGAAAGCTTTAGAGATAATTATATGATTTTTCTTTTTAGGTCTATTAACATGATGAATTACATCAATATTTTTTTTAGTATTGAACCATCCTTGCATTCCTGGTATAAGCCATGATTAGTTATGATGAATTGTTATTTAATATGGAGGAGGAATCTGTTTGCAAATATTTTATTTGAGTTTTTAATTAATATTTACAAATGATACTGTCTGAAGATTGATTTGTGTTATCTTTATCATGTTTAGCTGTCAAAGTTATACTTGTTTCACAAAAACCATTTAAAAGTGTCCTTCATTTTCTACAATCTGAAACAATCCATGGATCTTTGGGACTATCCAGTTTCTAAAGGTTTGGTAGAATTTCCAGTAAAAATATATGGATCTTATGCTTCTTTTGGGACTAGTTTCTTGATACCTTTTTATTTCTTACTTCTATGAAAATTGGTCTAACCTCACTATTACCACTGAAGTCAGTTAGTTAAACTATTAATATATGTGCCTAATATATTTGTATTTCTTCTAGCTTTCTCATTTATTTGCATAGAGTTGTGTATGTTATAGTTATATCTATAAATATGAATAGACTTATGCCTATTGAATATGGTTTTTAAAATATTTCCTCTATATTGTAGTTATCTTGTCATTTATTTTACATATTTTGTGTTTTATCCCTTTCCCCTGATTTATTTAGTAATTTTTCTATTTTGTTTATTTTTTTCAAAAAACCAGAATTTTGATCTATTAATTTGACTTATTTATTTTCTGTTCTGTACCTTATTAATTATTGCTTTTATTATTACAATCTTCTTCCTTGTGTGTTCTTTTGATTTATTCTATCATTGTTATTTGTGGTATTTAGAATTGGGAATTTAATACATTTATTTTTATTCTTTGTTTTTTTATTTTACTGGTTTACTGTAGATGTTTAGGGTTGTTAATTTTTCTCTGATTACTGCTTTAAGTGTATACTATATTGTGATATATAATGTTGTCAATGTCCTTTTAGTATTTGTGTAATTTGTTTGTAACCAATTAGTTGTTAATTTATGGTTAAAGAGCTTTTTGCTCTTTATTTCATTTTTAATTTCTAATTTAATTACATTGTGATAAATAGGTAATGTTTGTAATATTTCTATTTTATGTAACCTACTTTGTGCCCTAGTATACAATCACTTTTAGTGACATTTTCATATGTATTTGAGAAGAAATCATATTCTTTACTATCAGGACACAATATTATATATATCTCTAAAAATCCATGCTTATAGATTACGTAATTTAGATATTTTGTGTCATTACCTGTATTTTATCCATTTGACCTATCTTATACTGAAAGTGCTATTGTTAAAGTCTCCAATTATTTGTGTGTTTCTATTTCTCCTTGTATTTTTTCACTTTTTAAAATACCAAAGTTGATATTAAAAACCATTATATTCATTGTGGAATGTGGCTTTAACATTATAAAGTGTTCTTCTTTACTTCATTCAATACTCTGTATTGAAGTCTACTTTTGTATCAAGATTGTATCCTCTGAGTTTCTATTGTTTCCATTTACCTTGTGAGTCTCTATCCATTCCTTTATATTCATCTTGTTAAATCTCTTCATTCTGAGTGTGTGTATTAGTGTAGAGTTGTATTTTACTTTATGTGCAAATTTGGAAATATTTTTATTCAACAGGCATAAGTCTATTCATATTCATAGATATAACTTTAATTTTTTGTCTCAGTTCCATCAAATCATGTTGTTTGCATTGGATACAAATTGGATGTATTTATGTTGTATTTACTGAATGTTTTCTCTATTTGGGGACAAAATTTTATTTTAGTATTTTAGAAGGTCTGTATTTTTGTTCTAGTGGTTACATTTATATTGAGACTTTATACACTTATACTATATATTTATTACTTACATATAAATACTTTTATAGCATCCTTAATTCCTCTGTACTTGCTTGATCTCTCCCTCTGTTTAAATGTACCGAATGACTCCCATCTATTACCTACATAATGTCAAGGATCTTCTTCTACACTCTTCCTTTTCCTCTCTTTTTTCACTTTTTACTTGCATTCTTCTTACTCTTTCAGAACATATGATGTTTGCATATTATTTTTCAACCCATGATGCACTTTGTTCTTGTCTTAGATCTACAGTTAAGCAAAGAAATATTTGTTAGCAGTGCTTTTGCAAAGTTTTCTCATTTGTCTTTTGATTGGATAATTTGTGTGCAGACTTGATGGTTATAGATTATCTCATTTAATTCTCATTTTATGAGACACTTCCTGTAGTTATTCCCATTTAACAGATGAGGAAGTTGAAACTTAGAGAGTACAATATCCAACAAGAGAAACTTCAGACTTAGTTAAAAATAAAACAACAAAAAAATGACAGGTAAGTCAAGGAAAAAAAAATTTAAATCACCTATATATCTACCATCTTGTGGTTGCTACTGTCAATACTTTACTGTAACCCTTTTCAGTAAATACAAAAACATACACATGAGATCATGCTGAATAAATTGTTTTATCAACTGTTTCCACTTAATACTTAGTAAAAATATTTTCTTTTCAAAATGTGTCCATATGATAATATTTAATAATGATGTGCCGGGCTCGGTGGCTCAGCCTGTAATCCCACGCCTTTGGGAGGCTGAGGTGAGTGGATTGCCTGAGCCTGCAGGTTCGAGACCTGCCTGGGCAACTTGGCGAGACCTCATCTCTACAATAAATCAAAAAATCAGCCGGGTGTGGTAGCGCACACCTGTAATTCCAGCTACTCGGAAGGCTGAGGCAGAAGGATCGCTGGAGCCCAGTGGGTTGAGGCTGCAGTAGCCGGGAGTGGCTACTGCACTCCAGTCTGGGTGACAAAGTGAAACTCCAACTCAAAAAAAAAAAAAAAAAATTAATAATGGTGTAAAAATTCCTCATGTACATGTAGCATAATTTATTTAATTAATTCTCTATTTTTGATCATTTAGTTATTTCTCTTTTTTGCTTGTTTGTTTATAAGTAATATTGTGATGAATTTCCCAAAAGGCAAATTTTTTTTCACATACCTTGATAACCTCCTTTGGATGGAATCCTAAAATTTAACTTCTCATCCAAAAAATATGCATCTTTTTGAAGATTTAATAAAAACTTCATTTCCAATAATTGAGCATATTTCTGATTAGAAGGATATCACTTTGTTTCATATTTTTTAGTTTCACTCAGTGTATTGAGATTTGTGGTCACAGTACTCTATACATACATTTACACTCACACTCTAAATGCAAAAGAAGTTATTAATAATATATTTATGTTAAAATAATTTTGTACATAAAAAATGCTCAGCTTCACTAATCATCAAAAAATGCAAATTAAAACCACACTGAGATACTACCTAACTCCAGTCAGCATGGCCATCATCAATAACTCAAAAAACAACAGATGCTGGATAGGATGCAGGGAAAAGGGAATGCTTCTACACTGTTGGTGGGAGTGTAAACTAGTACAAACTCTGTGGGAAAACAGTGTGGCAATTCCTAAAAGATCTAAAAATCAACCTGCCATTTGACCGATCAATCCCCTTCTGGTAATATACCTGGAGGAACTCAGGTATACCTGCACATGCATGTTTATTCTGTATTATTTACAATCTCAAAAACATGGAACCAACTGTGCTGCCCATTGAAAGAGTACTGGATTTTACAAAATGTGGTACATATACATGATGGAATATTATGCAACCATAAAGAAGGACTAAATTATGAACTTTGCAGCAACTTGGATGGATTTAGGGTTCTTGGATGGACTTAGAGTTCTATAATACTCAGTGATCTATCACAGAAACAAAGAATTGAGTTCCACATGTTCTCACTCATAAGCGAACCCTGAACAATTATCATAATGCTATAAGAAAGGGATTGGCAATAGTGGGAACTGCCAGGAGTGGGGGGGAGGCACACCTCATCAATAAAGGTACCTGATCTCAGACCAGGCAAAGTGGGGACCAACAGGAGGCCCAAACTTTACCTGTACAATGATCATTTGTATACCTAACCCTGAATTGTACCCCACAGTAAAAATAAAAATTGTACCCCAAAATAAAAATTAAAAAAATCTCAAAAGATTTATAACTAAAAAATTAATCAAATATTTCTATAGTTCGGAAATACCCAAAGATAAATGAAACCTTGAAACCTTGGTCCAGCTGGACTTCCAGACAAAGGCAACCTAGGGTTAACTCCTAAGAAAAAGGGATCAAACACACCCACTTATGGTTACAGATCATAACTAAATTCATGCTGTGAAAAACATTCAAGGACAGCCTTTCCCAGTGAATAGAGGCTGAAAAACGTTTTAACTACTAACCGAGTTTGTGAATGATATCAAGCTGAATGGCTGGGGAATTAGGGATATAGTCCCATGGGACAAGAGCTCAGGGACTCCAAAAATAAGGCCTGTTTCTGAACTAGGAACCCTAGTATGGGGTCCCTGATGAAGACAATCAAATAACATCTAGATTGAGAAAGTTGAGTGCAAATAGAAAAATATAACAAAATTACCACACAAAATGAACTTGCATGAAACGTCAAAATTCACGAAGAAAACAGATATGAAAGAAAGATACCTCCCTGACCAAAGGAATTTAACTTTGAGGAAATAGATAAAATAGAGAATTCTGAAAA
Organism: Carlito syrichta; assembly: GCF_000164805.1. NCBI lineage: Eukaryota > Metazoa > Chordata > Mammalia > Primates > Tarsiidae > Carlito > Carlito syrichta. The sequence continues at coordinate 824,175 of NW_007247778.1, read as the reverse complement.
AGGTTTCAAAATAAATATATTGAGCATCTTTAAATAGGTAAAGGAAGCAAAACAACCATAAAAATAGTAGCTATGGGACTATTAAAGGAATCATCTAGAAATCTTGAAAATGACAAATATTGCTATGAATTTGTGGGGAAAACCCCACAAGGCAGAATTAACAGCAGATTGATTGACATAGTGGAAAAGAGAGCTAATAACTAGAAAGATAATACCAAGAAAGCTTCCCAGACTGCAGAATGGAGAGATGAAGCAAAGGAAAATATAAAGGAGAATTAGAAGTCATAGATAGCAGATCGAGACATATTTGCAAATATAAAGTTCAAGAAGCAGATGGAATGGCAGAAAGGCATTTTTTGAAGAGATGTTAGCCAAGATTTTACAAAGTTGAAGGAAGACTTCCATTATCAAATAGAAACAACAACATTTAAAAAAACTACTAAATTGCTCTCAGGATAAATAAAAACAAATTACTCCTGTACACCTCAGAGTAAAACTGAAGAGTACAAAAGTTTCCCATTGTGGAGTATTGACATGATTACATGTATATGCTTTTGTTTCATAATTTGGTCACCATTATTGGCTTTGTTCTTGAAACAATTTTATAATTGTTTCAGAAACAGAAAAAAATACCCCATCTCACAATACAATGAATTACATGGCATAGGAATTTTTCCCTAAGAAATTGCAAGGGCTTTGACATATAACTCCATTTCTCCAATTTTTAGGCATCAAGTATCACTTAGATTCAATGACCTATCACAGAAACAAAGAACTGAGGACCATATGTTCTAACTCATAAGCAGACCCTGAACAATGATCATAATGCTATAAGAAAGGGATTGGCAGTAGTGGGAAACTGCCGGGGTGGGGGGGACACCTCATCAATAAGGGCACCTGATCTCAAACTGGGTGATGTGGGGACCAAGGGGAGGCCCAAACTTTACCTACACAATGACCATTTGTATACCTAACCCTGAATTGTACCCCACAACTTTGAAATGAAATAAAATAAGTACCACTTAGGCTATTCTTCATACATAAAGGCAACCCATTTTAGGTTAAATTTTAAAAATGTATCAAAAATTTTATAATAAAGTATTTAGATATTAAACTAAAAGACAAATTATATTTTCACATGTTAATTTTATTTCAAGTGTGTATTCTTTGCGATCTATCCAACTTACCCATACAGGCTCATAGTGCACTTTCTCAGATCTACCCATTCCAACTCACTGGGGACACTTACCTTGCCTCCTGGCCAAAGGGACTCCAGCCACAGCTCACTCTGTTCCCAAGACCTTAAAACCTAGCTTCTGCCACCAAGTCCACATGAAGAAGCAACTAAATGTGGTGTTGGCTAACAAGGAGAGGACCCCACTCCTGTACACAGGCTGGAGTGGGTCCATGAGATACTGATGTCTCCATGGGTACCTGAAGGGGCTGGGTGATGGGCATAGAGGAAGGCATCAGGTGGACTTCAAACATGGGAAGAGGAGAGGCAAAGGGAACCAGAAGATACACGTGTCAACCCTTTTCTCATTTCCATCCCTCTCACCCACCCACCCTCTCCCCCAGGGTTATTCTGAAACACACAACATATGGTTTCAATGGTGATATGGCTCCAAGCATGAACAACTGATCTCTATTTGGTCTGGTATTTGATCACTTCAATAACGCACTCTTGTGTTTGATCTCTTTCCTGCCCTTAATCAATTCCCCTTTTCTCTAATTCTAAATTCCCTGGGATTGCGCCTCCCGACAAAATGTTAGCAGATAATCTTTTGCTGTACGCTCTGCCTTCCAGGGAACCTGGGCTAAGACTGTATTAAAATCTGACAGATAACTTGAGCCATTGGCTGTGTTCTGTATCCAGTCACTTTCTCTCTTTACACCTTATATTCACTATATTAGAAAATCCAAATTTACAGTCACAGGTTGTCAGGAATGGCAGCAAGTTTTGGGTAGCTCTGACAAATGATTCTGGATTGAATATGGACATAGAAATTATGAAGGGATTTTCCACTGAAGACTGCTTTCATCATTCAGTTAGATGCTAAATCAATGAGCAGATCACATTCAAAAGCCAGGAGGTTGAATATTTCAACGGGAGAGATGGCAGCAAGTGGATCCCCAATTTTGCTGCTATTGCATTTGATTTGGGAAAGTATTTCTACATGTCCTTATGGGTCTCATGGTGAGTGTAGAAAATCAAGTGATGGAAAACGGAGCATTCTTGGGGATTATGTTATGTGAACCCACGCTTTGGTCTTTGTAGGACATCCTAACACTTAATCACTCAATCCAGTTTTTTTTTTAATTAAAAAAATTTAAAATGGAAATAACAGGTTTATCTCGATCAAAAGACATAACACTTAATTAAATACCTAAAATAATGGAAATGGTTTTCACAAGAATTATAAGAGCCCTGATTTGATTTATTTATTATCAGACCCTGGTTTGTTTTTCTTTTTAACATATTATGAAATTTTTTAACCCACAGAAAAATTGAAAGAATTATACTGTGAACACTCATATACTACTTAGATTTCACAATTAACAGTGTACTATATTTGTCTCATCATATATTTTTCCATACTTCTAGCCAACTATCAATTCATCTCATTTTTATACATTTTAAAGTAAATTGCAACATGCATATTGTTAACTAGAGTCCAAAAACTGTCATGGTTCTTTATGAAAAAGAAAATTTACAAGCAATAATCCACACATCTCAAATGTACTGTTCTATGAATTTGGACAAATCTAAATACATATGTTACCCAAACTCCTACTGCTATTTAGAAAAGTACCATCAACTCAGGAAGTTCTCTCATTCCTCTTCCCAGACAATCCTTATACCTGTCTCCAGGAAGCAATCAGGTACTAATTTTTTTTATCATAGTTTAATTATGCCTGTTATCCAGAACTTCATATAAGTGAAATTATAGAGTATGCAGTATGAATTATTGTTTGTAAGGTATACACTTAGAATAGTATTTTAAAGATTTATTCAGGCCATTGAATGTATCAGTAGTCCATTCTTTTTGTTGTTGTTTTTGTTTTTGCTGTGCTGTATTACATTGTACAAATATACCACAGTTTATTTAAACATTCTCCTCTTGATGGACACCTGAGAAATTTCTGGTTTGGGTTATTATAAATAAAACTACTATGAACATTCTTGTATAAGTCTTTTTTGTGGATATATTTTTAAAATTTTTCTTGGGTAAATACCTATGAGTGGAATTTCTGGGTCATAAGGTTTGTGTATATTTGCTTTTATAAGAAACTTCTAGACCTTTTCCCCAAGTGAGTGAAGCACTTTACAAGCCATAAGCAATATATAAGAGTTTCAATAGCTTCACATTCTTTTAACATTTGGTGCTTTTTTAAAAATTTGAACCATTTTAGTGAGTATGTAGTGTTCTATGAGTATGTCATTATAGATTTAATTTGTATTTACCTGATATTAAGCACATTTTCATGTGTTCATTAGCTATTTGCTTATTGTCCTATATAGAATATTTGTTCAAATATTTTACTCATTTTATATTGAGTGACTTATCTGTTTATTTTGGGTTGTAGGAGTTGTTTATATAGCCTGAATATGTTTTATGTCAGATATGTAATTCATGAATATTTAATTCCAGTTTTTGTCTTGTTCATTCATTTTCTTATCAGTGTCTGTTGGTGATCAAAAGGTTTTTATTGTGATGAAGTCTAATATGTTCTTTTTTGGTTATTGCATATTGTGTCTTATCTAAGAAAACTTTGTCTACCTCAAGTTCCCTAAAATATTATCCTATATTTAGACTATAAATGTGAACATTTTGACTTTTACATTAAGTTTAGGACATACCTTTAATTAGTTTCTGTTTACAGTATAAGGGAGAGGCTCTTTTTCTTTTCAGTATGGATATATAGTTGTTCCATCACCATTTGTTGAAAGGTCCTTGTTTACTCTATTGTATTATTTATTGCATTTATCAAAAATCAATTGAGTATCCATAGAACAATTCACCCAACAACAGCAGAACACACATTTTTCTCTAGTGCACAAAGAATATTTTCCAGGGCATAACGTATATTAGGCTACAAGCTAGTCTCAATATATTTAAATAGTTGAAATCATGCAAAGTATGCTCTCCAACCTAAAGGAATAAAACTAGAAATCAATTAAGAGAAGAAAATGTGGAGAATTCACTAATATGTGAAAATTAAGCAACATAGTTCTAAACAACCAATGGGTCGGAGATGATAACACAAGAAAAATTAGAAAACACTTTAAGAACAACCCCTTCGGGTCCCCTCCCCTCCCACTGTGGGAGCTTTTCTGTCCTCTTAATAAATCCCGCTTTAAAAAGAAAAGAAAACACTTCAAGATAAAGAAAACAAAAACGTAGCATACCAACAAGTATGGGATGCAGTGTAAAGAGTGCTCAGAGGGAAATTTATAGCTATGAAAACTTAAATTACAATTTTTTGAGTTAGAGCCTCACTTTGTCACCCAGGCTGTAGTACAGTGGTGTGCTCACGGCCACTGCAGTCTCAGACTGCTGGGCTCAGGTGATCCTTCCACTTCAGCCTTCCAGGTAGCTGGAACTACTACTTTTTATTTATTTATTGTAGAGACGAGGTCTCATCAAGTTGCCCAGGCTGGTCTTGAACCCATGGGTAAGGGCAATCCCCTTATCTCAGCCTCCCAAAGTGCTGGGATTATAAACATGAGCCAACGCACCCAGCTTACATTGCAATTTTTTAAAAAAATCTAAAATCAACACTTTAACCTTCTACCTTAAGGAAGTAGAAAATGAAGAGCAAGCAAAACACAAAGCAAGAGAAAGAAATGAAAGAGTAAAGATTAGCAATAAACAAAATAGAGAACAAAAAATAGAGGAAAATTAACAAAGTCAAACTTGACCAGTAGGCACATGAAAAGATATTTGACATCATTAGACATTAGGGAAATACATATTGAAATTACAATATGACTTCACACCCACTAGGATTGCTAAAGTAATAAATAATCACTTTTTAATGAAAATAGCAATTATTGGCAATAATTTGGGGAAAAAATGGAGCCCTCATACATCACTTCTGGGAATGTAAAATGGGGCAGCTGCTGTAAAAAACAGTTTGGCAGTTCCTCAAAAAGTTAAACATAGAGTTACTCTGTAGCCCAGGAATTTCTGTTATATACCCAAGATAATTGAAAACAAATATTGACATAAAAACTTGTACACAAATGTCTATAGCACCATTATTCATAATAGCCAAACAATGGAAACTACCCAAATGTCTATCACCAGATCAATGGAATAACAAAATGTAGTATATCCATTCAGTTCAATAGGATTCAGCTTTGAAAAAGGAATGATGAAAAAATGACACATGTTCAACAAAGATGAACTTTGAAAACCAGACACAGAAGTCCACATATTGTATGTTTCTGTTGATATGAAATATGCATAATAGGCAAATCCATAGAGATGAGAACCTAGATTCATGGTTGCCAGGGAAGGGAGAGTTGGAGATAGGGGAGTGACTGCTAAGTTATGGGTTTTGTTTTGGAGTGTTGGAAATGTTCTGGAATTAGGCAATGGGGTTGGTTGCACAACATTGCCAATATACTCACATGCTTTAGAAAATGATATGCTTTATAATGGTGAATTTTCTTTCTGAGAATTGTATCTCAATACAATTAAGTTAAAAATTAATTGATTGCATAAGTATGGGTCTATTTCTGGGAGTTCCAGTCTGCCCCACTGATCTATTTGTTTCTTATACCAGTATCATACTGTCTTGATCACTGATGCTTTATTGTACGTTTCAAAATCACGTAGAATAAGTCTTGTGACTTTACTCCTTTTTAAATATGACTTTGAATATTTTCAATTATACCCCTTGCTTTTAAAAACGTCAGTGCATACCTGTTGCTTTTCCACAGCAAGTACAATCAGCATAGAAGAGCATTCATGTACCTGTTGCATTCTTACCACAGCAAATGGAAAAAGTATACACACATGGTGCAGTTCACAGAGGTCAATGTTTCCTTCAGCACTAAATCAAGATGAGAGGGAACGATGTTCATTCCCAGTTGCCCTTTCTGAATAAATTAGCCTGTGGATTGGTGTTCCAATAAAACTTTTCTGTGTGTATATGGTGAAGCCTTTTCTTGCTGCATCCGTGCCTGATGCTCTATGTGTCACAGTATGCCAGTTTCTGTTTTCTCTTAGTTTACAAAATGCTACTACCTTAATTTATGCACATGGATTATTTTTAGTGAACAAAACAAAAGCTCACACGTGCTTCTCTCTCATGAGAGCATGATAATATTTCAGGCTCTGATGTGCTCTTCATCCATATCACTGTTTTTTCCCAACTGCGAAACTGTATATGGAAGAGTATTTTCAGCATTACTGGAAAAAGTATTCAAGGCTTCTTCGCCTTGACTATCACTGTTGTTATGCTGTGCCCATCTGTCTCATTTGATAAAGGAATTTCACCAATAGCTTGTCTTCCTTCTCTCTAAGTGTATTACTTGTTATATTGGGATTGTTTCTCTTTTTTTAATTTTTATTTTAAAGATGTGGGGTACAATTCAGGATTAGGTATACAAATGGTCATTGAGAGATAAAGTTTGGGCCTCCCTTTGGTACCCACTTCACCTGGCTTGAGATCAGGTACCCTTACTGATGAAGCATGGCCCCCTGCCTGGCAGTGTCCCACTACTGCCAATCCCTTTCTTAGAGTATTATGATAATTGTTCAGGGTTCGCTTATGAGTGAGAACATGAGGTACTCAGTTCTTTGTTTCTGTGATAGATCACTGAGTATGATAGACACTAAGTCCATCCAAGTTGCTGCAAAGTTCATAATTTTGTTCTTCTTTATGGCTGTGTAATGTTCCACCGCGTATGTGTACCAGTCCACTTTTAATGGGCAGCACGGTTAGGTCCATGTTTTTATTATTGTGAATAATGCAGCAATAAACATGTATGTGCAAGTATCTTTTTCATAGAGTGATTTGAGTTCCTCCAGGTATATTCCCAGAAGGGGGATTGCTGGGTCATATGGAAGGTCAATCTTCAGATCTTTTAGGATCACCACACTGATTTCCACAAAGATTGTATTAGTTTACAACTCCCACCAACAGTGGATTGGTACACATACATGGTGAAATATTACACAGCCATAAAGAAGGACAAAATTATGAACATTGCAGCAACTTGAATGGACTTAGTGTCTATAATACTCAGAGATCTGTCACAGAAACAATTATACCAACAGTGTAGAAGTGTTCCCTTTTCCCCACATCTTCTATAGCATCTGTTGTTTTTTGAGTTATTGATGATGGTCATCCTTACTGCTGTTATGTGGTATCTCAGGGTAGTTTTAATTTGCATTTCTTGATGATTAGTGAGGCTGAGCACTTATTCATGTATCTGTTGGTTGCCCATATATCTTCTTTTGAGAAGCTTCTATTCATATCTTTTATCCACTTTGTAATGGGGCTGTTTGTTTTTTTCTTTTCAGCACATTTGAGTTTCTTGTAGATCCTAGATGTTAGGCCTTTGTCAGACATACCGTTGGCAAAGTCTGTGGGCTGTCTCCCTGCTCTCTTGATGGTTTCTTTTGCTCTGCAGAAGCTTTTCAGTTTGATGAGATCCCACTTGTCTGTCTTACCTTTTATGGTATGGATATCTGGAATTTTGGTCAGGAATTGGTTGCCTACTTCGATTTCTGTAAGGATGTCTCCTGCATCTTCTAAGGTTCTTATAGTTTGACGTTTTACATTTAGGTATTTGATCCATTTAGAGTTGACTTTTGTGTATAGTGATAGGAAGAGATTTTGTTTTAATCTTCTGCATGTGGTCAGCCAGTTTTCCCAATACCATTTACTGAATAAGTTCTCCTCTCCACAGTGGTTGTCAGTGGAGGTTTTGTCTTTTCCTAAGTTTCTCAGGAGTGTCACTCATTCCTTTTTATGCTATCAGAAGTGTGACTTTGAAGGATATTTCTGTAGTTTTGGTCTCTTTTTTGCCTTTAGCAACAATGTTCATCAATTTCATGCTGTAAAGCATTGTTTTGTGCTTATTATGGAAAATATATATTTTTTTTTAATAGAGAAGTCACTGTGATTAGAGGGAATTTTTTTAAATGTAGTAGTTTCATACCACTCTTCGGCAGTTTCATATCAGACAAAACAATTAGAATTAAGAGTGAATGGCTTGCTGGCTCAATAAAATCTAATTTTCAGACTCATCTTAATTCTTCCTCTGTTTTTCTTTTTTGACTATGTATGAAGTCATCACACTTACAAATACAGGTGTCCCAGCACACAGATTCACATTTTCTGTTTGCACTGGAACAGCTCACAATTTATGTTTTACATATTATTTTGAATTATGCTATTTTATTACCACTCACATACTTGCATCAGTGTATTCTGGATTTGTAAATGCAAAGTTAACAAACAAAAATAAGAGACATTAAAAATATTTGAACCATTATTAAATATAGTGATTATCTGAAATTAGCCAAGACAGAATAACAAATACAATTCTAATAGTACATAATCAGCATTAAAGACTATAATGATTATTAACACCATAACTAGATTTCTAGAAAATCATAATTAAGCTCATGTTTTAAACATATATAAACAGAATTGCTTTAAATCTTTTTCTTCAGAAACTTGGAGGACATTCAGAAGACTCAGAGAACACTTGGAAGACTACCAGAGACCACCACAACCCCCAAGACTCCCTTGAGAAGCACTGATTTACAGACCCACAACTCTATTGAGACTCATAATCAAAATTGTTTAAATGTGGCCAACTAGCAAGCCTATCTTCTTGAAATGCTTTCCTAAGTTGTTATCCAACTTCGCCAACAGTCTGTCCCCAAGCCTGTTGAACAAGCTACAGTTCTCAAACACCTCCCGGGCTGTTGAACTTTAAGCATTGCCAAATTATCATCAAGAAAGCTTCTATCAACTTATATTTCCTACCAGCTGTGAGTGAGAAAGTCTCTCTCCTCAATTCCTCACCAGCTCTGGGTAAAGAGCTGTTGCATTCCACATAGTGTTTAGATTTTAAAGACAGCACTTAGAGCAAAAATTCAGATACAGTACAAATGGCTCTTGAAGATCCCTTATATTGTCCATGAAGTAAAGAGAAAGGAGGTAGGTTCCTATGTCTTATCTCAAGTACAGTCTAGAGTTTAGGCTCATTGAATGGGCTAGCAGACAGAATGACCCCAATTATTTTCATTGAGATTTTTTGCTTCCTTTTTGTTTTCAGCTGAATTATGTTTGAATTCATGTAAACTAATCATAACTATTTTGAAAATTGCATTTGTCATTTTCAGTTTGGAGTATTCATCATTTTCTTACATTAAGGGTATTATTATCATTTTGTTACATATGTATTTTGAATATGTTTCCTAATATGTCACCTTTGGGCATGGTGCTGTGTGTGTATATTTGTGTGTATATGTTTGTGATCTGTTTGTGGCCCCACGCACCACTAGGTTAAATATATAACATCCTAAATTTAATTGTTGAAGATTTTAGTGTTTTTTATATTTGAATTTTTAATCTCTATGAAATTCATTTTATATGCAGCATAAGATAAGCATCTAAGTCTATTTTTCCCCAGGAGGTTAAACAATTATCTCCTAGAGGGACATCCTTAAAATTCCTCTGATATTTTTATATTTTCCTGTCTGGTTTTCATACAAGACTTTCAGCTGTTATTAATCTAAAAGATAGGAAAAATTCAAGACAAAATTTTTCCTGTAATACACTTGTGCCCAGGGCTTTTTATTCCTCTTGGAGGATAATGGTACTACTTCAGTGATTTGGTTATAAATAAGGCAATGGAGAAAAGAAGGAATGTGAGTTCTTTAATCCTGTGGCAAAGCTGTTAATTATCCTTCTGTGCCAATTCTTGCCTTCTTCCTTGGTAACAGAACTCCCAATTCTTAGCTGGGTACATGACCACCCAGAATAAAGAATAAATAATTGCCAGTCCTCATTGAAGCTGAGAAGTATCTGAGTTTTGTGAAATGTCTTTAAAGGGAGGAAGCATGATCTTCCTTATCTTTACTTCTTTGCTGCTCACTAAGATGTGGATGTGATGGATGCAGCTAAAGCAGTTATATTGAACTGGATGGTATCACGTTAAAGAGACCAAAGCAATGAGTCAGTAGTAGCCTAGATGCCTGACTTCATGGCGTTGGCATGCCAGTAGTCAACTTCCTGTTTCCTCTCTTCTTTTACCCAAGAAACAGAATTGACTCCTAGCTAGTGTAAAGCATTGCTGTTTTGAGTTGAATTTCTGTTATACATAGCTGAACTTAGTCTTGACATATGCAGAGCAACAGGGAGGATTTATGTTTTTATTCAGCATTATAATCATGGGACTTGACACTGGACCTAGGACATCATAAATACTCAGCAAACATTTACAGGAGGCATATTTTCTTTTCACAGGTAAGAGCATAGTGATTCTGAGAATTTCAGGTAAGGTAATATATACACATTCCTTGCTTCATCTTTCCTTGGGACCTAGGACTTTGAAACCTTAAAAGAAACATCATACTCTATCAACTATAGTTTCTGTAACAAGCATCTTTCATACACAACTTTATAGAATGACTTTTTTTAAAATTTATTTCTTGTAGAGACGAAGTCTTATCAAGTTGCCAGGTTTGTCTTGAACCCTGGGTTCAGGCAATCCTCTTGCCTCCACCTCCCAAAGGGCTGGAATGACAGGTTTGAGCTACTGCACCCGGCTAGAATGACCTCTTTTATTGAATTTTTACTTTTTTTTTTTTCCTGAGTCAGAGTCTTCACTCTATTGCCCAGGTTGGAGTGCAGTGGCATGCTCATGGCCACCAGAGCCTCGACCAGCTGGGCTCAGGTGATCCTTCCACCTCAGCCTTCCAAGTAGCTGGAACCACAGGCACATACAACCATTCCTGGCTAATTTTTTTTTATTTATTGTAGAGATGAGGTCTTGCCAAGGTCTTGAGCCCCTGAGCTCAGACAATCCTCTCTCCTTGGCCTCCTAAATTGCTGGGATTACAGGCTTGAGCCACCATGTCCGGCCTGGACTTTTACTTTTTAAGAATGGGCAAATCTGGGACTCCTCAGCATCATTTTGATGCACTTTCCCTTGAAGTATACCAGGAATAGGGGATGGAGAATGTTCTAGATTAGATCCCAGCCACGCTCTGGCACCGGAGTGACAGCTCTCTGCAAGGTTTATGCACCTATTTAATTGCAGTTACATCCGTCTCTATTCTCTGGGGCCCCATCTTTATGGAGAAATAGGCAGTTGGCTGAGTATCTTGGAATTGAACATCCCTTTCTAATTATTTAGTTTTCATCTGGCACAAATGAAAACCTCTTAAGTTTAGTGAGAACTATAAGTCAATTATCTTCCCTCACTAACAAGGAGCCTACCACTTATAACTAAAAACAAACACACAGCTTTATTCCTCACTCCCATCCTCAGCCCTGGCCAGTGAAACTGTTTTTCTCTTATACTTGCTATGCACAGAATAACAGCAGTGAGCATCGCATTCTTTTTGTTGCAAAACCAAGGCATTGGTAAAATTGGAGTGTAGTCAACAGCACTGGCATCTCTTGTCTCCGTTTTTTGCACCAGCTCAAGCCTTCATTTATTGCATCTATGGTTGATTAAGTACTGGCTTGAAATGTAATACACATAACAACTCAATGAAAAAAAAAGGTAAGGAAATTGAGGTTTAGAGAGGTGAAGTTACTCACTCAAGGTCACATAGCTAACAAATGGCCAAGTGAGGGTTTTAATCCAGTTATGCCGATTCTGATTTATATCCTGGACCATGGATATGTTACTTTTGCTGCTAAAAAGGTCATTAACCTCCTTCTTTCCTTAGCTGGCTCCTGTTCACCTTTCAAAGCAGAATGCAGGAGGCACTTTCTTCAGAAAACTATTCCTAATACCCCAGACCGAGGCCCCTTCTGCTCCTGTAAAAACCTGCATCTGTTTTCTAATAAAATATTTTTTTGAGTGTTACATTTACTATGTGCTGTAAAAGTTTTATGTGGATTGCCTACTTAAATTCTCACAACTTTACTTTTGGAGGCAGCCACTATGCTTAGGGACAATCTACACAGAGGACACTAGCGTGGATAGAACTAGGGATGCCAGTTCCAAAGCCTGTGCACCTAACCATTATGGTATAATGAATTATCGTGAATTTACTTATTAGTTTGACTGTCTCCCTCATAGACTCTAAGTTCTTCAAGACTAGGCACAGTTCTTATTCATTCTGCACTCTCAGCATGTAGTATAGAATCTAACACATAAGAAGCACTAACTCATTTGAATTTAAATCTCCCTCCTCCTCTGCTGCCCCATGAATGTGCTACCACTGCATGCAATGGGAATATTAATTTTCTGGAATAGAGATAGCTCCCAAGAGTGTACAACTACTATCAAGCAGAGAGAACTGGAGACTCATCTTCCTTTTGCATATACATACAACTTTGCTGAAATTTTCTTCAGCTACTTCCAGGTATGACAAAAAATACCTTGCCAAAGGTGAGATGCCAGTGCTTTTTGACTACACTCCATTTTTACCAATGCCTTGGTTTTACAACAAAAAGCGTGCGATGCTTACTGCTGTTACTCCGTGCACAGCAAGTTCCTACACAGGAACGTTTCTATTGGTTGTCACAAATGCTGATTTCCCAAGTATTCCCCATGCTCCCCTCTGGGAACAGGTTAGGATTTCCTTTCCATGTCCCCTTGAGTTAGGTGAACTTATGCGATTTGCTTTGGTTCACTCAATGTGGATAGAAAGGATGAGTGTCACCCCCAGTGGAAACTGTGAGAGTCCATACATGGTTTTCCACTGACTCAGTGACCCACAGTGTTTGAAATAGGACCTTGAAGAGCAGAGCCCCTACTGCGGAGAATGGTAGTGTGAGCAAGACACACATCTTGGTTGTTAGAAGCTGTTAAGATCAGGCAGTTGGCTGCTACCATAGGGTAACATAGTCTATGCTGCCTGAGACACTACTCGAAGTGTCCATTGGAGGGATTCTTGTCATTTTTATATCAAGGAATGAGAAGGAAACTCATTAAACTGGGGATTAGCCCCCAAAACTACAGACCTACCAGAAGCTTAATGACTCATCAAGCTTGAGAAGGTTCTGACTCAGAGGCTGCTGTTGGTAATCTGTCCTCCATTTCCACTGGGGGCTTACAAGACTGAAATGAGCCCAGGCTTTAAGTTAGATGAGCAAAAATATTCTGAAGGTCAGAGAGGTGGAATGGCCTCCTGGAATCTCCTCCCTGATGACTAATTGAAATCAGCAGAGGTGTCCACCTGCCTGCAACTGGTCGTGAGCATGTGCTCAGAGGGGAATGAACCTGTAACTCTCTGGAAGTACCTTCTGGCTTTATGCTTTCATGATATCTTCAATCTTGGCCGGTTAGAAGATTCATTTATATATTGAACCAGATTTTCCCAGGGTGTAAATTCCCCCCAGAGGTATATTAAAGACTTTTAGGGATACATTCAGTCTGTGAGGCCACCAGGGTACCATTCACTGCTTTGCAGCAGCAATTTACCAAATGGTACCCTGGTGACTTAGAGAGTGCGTGCACATCTGTAAAGAGGCTTCCTTCACGACGAGGGACGTACGCGCAGAATCCTCCCTGCCGGGTGTGGACAGCCGAGGGTGGAGAATGAAGAGAGTGCGGCCCCTTGCTGCTCTTGGGTTCTCATCACAGCTCATGCAGGGCTGCTGTGTCAGTGAAACAAAAGCCAAGGGCAAGGAGGGAGGTAGGGAAACTGGAGCGCTTGTGTGCAAATTGTTTCCCTTGGTTCAGAGTCACCTTTCTGGGGGGCCCCCGCCCGAGGAGGCTGCTGTGTTGCCAGCTACTTTTCCCAAGCCACATTCTCAGGGAACTGGCCCATGCTTTATCTTTGCCTTGTCTCTCCCACCTCATCAACACGTAACTGTCTTATTTGTCCTTCTCTTAGACTCTTACACTGATTCATTGAACAAAAAAGTTAGCAACCACGTATTGCATTCAGGACCAAGTGTTAATTGCATAGGTTCTTGGTTGAAACAGATCTGAGTTTAAATCTTGGCTCCACCACTTACTAGCCCTTCTGCCTCTATGCCTCACCTTACCCATCTGAAAAATAGGGGTCCTAATAGTACTTCCTGAATGGTATTAGAGTAAGGATTTTTTAAAAATCCATGTAAAATATTTCATAACGTGCTAAGCATAGAAAAAATATTAGCTATTATTGTTATTTACTATCTACCGTGTGAACCAGGCACTGAAATGCTAGAGATATAAATAGAAATAAGACCCAATTCTTACACACAAAAACTCGAAGTCTAGAACATGTGCTCCTGGAAACCATCAGCAGCAGCATCTGCGTGCTTGTTGGGCAAAGGAATTCTCAGACTCCACCCAGACCGACTGAATGAGAAACCCTGGGGCCCAGAAATCTGTTTCAACAAGCCCTCAAAGTGATTCTGACCCTAGCTCAGTTTGAAAATCTCTGCTTTATAATAGAGGAATGATAGTACCTTATATCTACGTGTGCAAAGAAGGAATGGTTACTTTTCCTGTTTCCACCTGAGGAATTCAAGGACCTGGCTTACGAACAGGACTGCACTTTGCTTGGGCACCCACTCCTCCAGGGAAGGGACCTTCCAACCATGTGGGAAAAACATCTCAGTTAACCTGAGCCAATTCTGGTAACTCCAATCCCTTTTGAAGTGATTGGTTTAGGTGTAGACTTGTGACTCATCTTAAGTGATATGAATGAAAGTCCATTGAGGGAGTTTCTGGGAATTATCTTCTCTCTCTCTCTCTCTCTCTCAAAAAAAGACGTGATAACCTCCTTCTGCTGGATACAATATCCAGAGCAGTAGCAGTTATTTTGTCTCCATACGATGTAGCATGAGGCCCAAGCCGACATTCAGAGGACGCAGAGAACAGAGATGGAAGGTCCTTGTTGATGTCATTGAGCTGCCAAATGGGCCAACCCAGGTCCCTCCTACAGCATCTCTTGTATTATGACAAATTTTACTCTTGATGAGGACATTTTGAGTTGTGTTTTCTGTTTGTTGAAACAGAACATGATCTGACACAGCCCTATGTGGACAAAGATTTGCCAGGAGTTAAAGGGATGGACATGTGAACTAGTATCCTGGGATTCTAAGCCACAGCTCTTTCCCAAACATAACTTGCCAATGGATGAATTCTGATGCATGAGGAATCTGATGGATGGGGCCGAACTCCTCTTAGATGAACTCTCATGCGTACCTCACATCACATTCCCACCCTAATCCCTCTGCTGCCCCCTCAGCCAGCATCTTGAGCTGAGACTCCAGGCTCTTGCAGCTTCATCCCCAGGACCTAGCAAAATGCCTCGTACTGCCCTGCCACGTAGTAAGTGGTAACTAACATTATGTTTTGTAGTGCTTCCTGAGAAACCTTGTTAGTAGAGAAGACTGCCACGTAATCAAATGGATAGTATATATACATTTAACATACTCCTTTTCTTATAAAAGTCACAGTTTCATGACATTCTTCTGCGCATTAACCCAAAAGCCCTCACTAAAAAAAATTCAGAGTTCTGTAAAGGAAGTACTAGAGGGGAGGTGCCACAGCCTGACTGGGTTCTTACACCCACTGCTCAGAAAAGCCAAGGCTAAGACAGCAGCTGTTACAGTAGAGAAAGAGTTTAAAGCGCTTTAAAGCAGTTGAGTTAGGAGGATAGCAGATATTTCTCAAATTCACCTCCCCAAGAATTCAGAGGCCAGGTTTTTCAAGGGTCACTTGGTGGGCAAGGGGTTAGGGAATTAGGACTGCTGATTGGTTGGGGATGGAACCATAGAGGTGTTGAGGTTGTCTATGTGTTGCCTAGTCAGTTTCTGGGTGGAGTTCCCAGGTTACTGGTCCAGTTGGCTTCAGATGGTCTATCAGAAGGCAGAGTCTGAAAAACATCTCAAACATCCGTTTTAGGTTTATGTTATCTATAGGAGCAACCGGGGAGGCTATAAGTCTTGTGAACAATGGATGCAGAGAGGTAGTCCCTGGTGATCAAAGCTACTCATGCCCTTCTGCCATTAAACTTCTGAATGCCATCAAGGAGGTCAGCATGATCTGCAAGTTGTTCTTCAAGAGTAAAACAGGTTCGTTAATCTGGCAGGCAGCCCCCAGGGGCTTGGGTGTGCATGGAGGGAGAAAAGGTCAAAGAGGATCTGAATGATTTAGATCTGCTTATACCTTCACAGAATTCAGGCCCCGCACAACTATAATCTTGTGCCCTTTTATTAATTTTATATAGGCAGTTTCAGAGGGAGACATCCTTTCCACAGAATCATTGCCCATAAGAGCAGAAAGGGACTCTGTGGTTGCTGAACCCATTGTTTTAGAAATGAGGAAACTGAGGCGCAGAAGAAGCAATGAAGTACCTGAGGCTACAGAGCTGATAAGAGCAAAACCTAGACACACAGACCTAGGATTTTTGTCCCGAGAACACAGGGCTTAAACTTCTGGCTCTTTAAAACCCCTCAAAATCCTGAAAAGTCAGGGTTCTTTGCTTTAAGAAAGTTCTGCTGACCAAGATGTGGACGGACATCTCGGGGGGTGGGAACAGAGTTGAGATAGCAGGACAGGGGCAATGCGAGGAGGGAGGCATGCCACCTCTCCCTAGTCCAGTGCGCTTCCTCTTCTTCCTCCCCTGTCTCTTCTTACTCTAATTTCTTACTAATGGGTGTGTCTTTTTTAGTCTTTTTAGTCTTACATATACGAGGGGGACCCCCCAAAAGTCCATAATTTGCTTATTGAAAAATGTGTATTTATTTTTAAATGTTTAAACTTCAGTCACCTTCAAAGTACTCTCTGATGCAATACGCCTGTCCACACACTTTTTCTAGTGCTCAAAACAGGTTTTGAACCTGTCAATATTGATGCCTTTTAGTGCTTCTGCCATTTTCTGTTCCACCTCTTCTACACCGGCAAAACAATTCCTTTTGAGGACTTTTTCCTTCAAGGGAAACAAACAAATAAAAAGGATGCTCTGGGCAAGATCAGGTGAATAGGGAAGGAGGGGTACAGGGGTCATGTCGTTTTTTGGTTCAAAACTGCTGAACTCTCAGCTGGGTATGGGCAGGTGCATTGTCATAGTAGAAGAACCAGTCACCTGTTTACCACAACTTGGGACGTTCCTTCTGTAAATCATCTCTCACAAATACTAGCTGGTACACTGATGCCAATGGGTTCCTAGAACACTTACGTAGAGGGCAAAGCCTACACTACAAGGGACCTGCCCTCCAAAAAATAATTCCAGATTTTTGGGGGGCATCCCTCATATTCAGCAAATATGAAGGTTGGAAAGCCCCCTACAAATCATCTAATCTACCCTCCTTGTTTGATTGATGAGGAAGTTGATGTTCAGGGAGGGAAAGTGATTTGTCTAGAAACTCTAAACAGTTCTGGCAGGTGCACTGAATGGTCAAGGGTAGGCCTGGTGTCAGTTTGAAATGGAAGTGGAAGGGGTTGTTACATCTCAGCCCTGCTACCATGAGTTCTATCATCTCAGTCATGCTACTTATCTTCTCCCTGTGCTGTCTCCTCAGCCACCACGTAGGAGTGATAACAGTACCTGCCTCTTTGCATTATCATGTGGGAAATATGTGTAGAGTGCGGAAAATGAGTTTAAAGCACTTGAAGAGTGAGTGCTCAGTAGCTGCTGGTTGGAGAACAGCATCTAGCATGTGCTGAGCAGGAGGATGGGGTGAGGACCGAAAAGGAAGACCTGGAACTTGGACCCAGGTGTTTACATTCTTATTTATTTTCAGTAACGCATCCTTTTTTTTAAATTTTCCTTTTGCTTTATCCAAGCCTGAGAGTTCAGCCTCATTTTTGCTTTTCATTTTGTTATTGTCTGCATTTGAGAGAAAATGTGTTGTGGAAAGAACATGGGCACTGGAATTAGACAGATCGAGGTTGAGAACCCGTATTTGCTGAATATTAGCTAGGGCACTTTGATCAAACCTCTTAATACGTGTGGGCCAAGTTTCTTCATCAAGCAAGGATTCCATCGCTCAGTTCCTACTGCTAAGAATTACATATGATCATGTAAGTAACAGCTCTAGTGTGGTTCAAGACATGTTGATGTTCATATTTCCCCCTGAGACCACAGCCCCATAAGTGTGAAGACAGGGCTTCCAAGCCTTAACCACATCTCCTTGGGGGCAGCTCTGGGGTACCCCTGAGATTGAATAGTGGCATCATTTGCCCAAATGGACCAAGTCAGTGCAACCGGAATTAGCCCAAATCCATCCTGATCACTTGGGTGAGACTGAGGCTGATTGCTCACTTTGTACAATCATTTGGTTAAAGTGTGACTGACCATGAACTTAAAAGATTGGCCACACTTGGGTCCACATTCAGTGGGATGACTCTGTCTCCATGCTATGGGCTGTGTCTGCCCTTGGAGCTCCCTCTGCTCACACAGAAACAAAAGGTGATTCAAAGTACCTTTTCTGTAGCCGAGTGGTGAGAGATGCCAGTTAATCTCAAGTTTCTGAACTTGGGCCAGAGAAGACGAACTTGGGGTAAGAATAGGGCACTAATGGGAGCTGGGAGCACCTGTTCCTCCTTCATTCAGCCACCAACTCTGTGAGTGACTTTGGCCAAATCCTCACTGACCTTGTGGTCTCCTCCAGCCACTTGAGGCCCCTACCTAGTCTCTGAGTGCACAGTATTATTTATCTGTTTAATGAACTCCCTCAGCACCAGAACATTCCACCCGTAACATCTTCCATATTGAACATCTGCCTTTATCCATCTCTTGTAACACAGCTTCCTCCAACACTATGTCTTTTGTAACGCCAAGTATTCCTTCGGCAACTAAATGGAATTGCAGGGGGGCCTTGGAAGTCATCTAATTCATTAGATGAAGAAAAAAACCCAGAGATGTTCGGCAACTTCTCCAAAGTCACACAGTTTTTTTGGCAGCAGCTCTAGGACCCCTACCTTCAGCCCCTTGAATGAAAAGGTGGTTAGTGCCTGGTGATGCATTTTGTGAGGTCAAGTCATCAAGGAATGAATGTGGAGGATAACAGCTGAGTAGCCCAAGGTTTTATTTTCTTTATTATGACAACACATCCCCGGGAAGAAAATATTTGTGGATCTGTCTTTTGATGTGAAGTAAGTGTCCAAGGAAAGCGTTATTGACTCTGTAGTGCTTCCTACTCTGATGAATGTATCCAATATGTTCTCAGAGACTAATGTGTGTGCAGGGCAGATGTATCCTTCTTTCTTCTTCTTAGACACTGATATTTTTGTTGCTCTACACTGAGCTTCCCCCCAAATCTGCATATGCATCAATAATTAGCCACAGCATTATGAAATTTCATCCAGAAATTAATAATTTGATTGGTTATTCAAATCTCAAGCATCCTGACAGCCCAGCAATCAATGGAGGGGTGAAATAATATGCAAACTGATGATTTATCTTCTTCTTTTTCCAACAAATGAGCTCTTTATGAGCCAGACAACATATTGGGAAATTGTGGGAGGATGTTTTGCTTGATCACTATGTCTAGAAGATCCCTGAAAGATTTGAAGGACTTTCTGAAACATAGATTGGCCTTTAAAGTATTGTTTTTCTTACACACAGAAAAAGAATCAGAAAAGGGCATATGAATGCAATATTTTTATTTTCACAGTGTCATAAAGAAGCTTGAAAATATTCCAAACTAGAAACTGTGAAATAAAATTAGTGATGGAATCGACGACATGAGTTTTAAGACTAAAAATACCCAGAGACACTTAAGAGGCAACATATCCTCTGGGAAGAAGCATGGTTTACAAAAGATGAGGGTGCCAGTTTTAATCGGCTCCAGGCATCCCTTTTCAAAAATGTATGGCAAAAAAACAAAAACGAAAAACACCTTAGAAGAGATCTTAAGGTTCTCAAAGCACATATAAACTCCATTATCGTTTCCGTGTAATTACAAAACTTTGTATGCCAGAAGTCACCAAAAAAAGGAAATATTTATTTTCATATTTTCATACAAAAAATATGAAAATTAATAAAGAGCAAAATAAAGGTGTGCATTATCCATATGTTTTGAGAAACTGAATCTGACTTCTAGCAGGATTTGCCTATACAAGCTTCCAGAAATGCAGTCAGCAATTAGCACCCACACCAGTGTTTTCACTTTAACGATAGATAAGTAACAACAGAATCACCAGCGATTCATTAGAATTCAACACTAAGAAAATCTCTGATGATACCTTTTTATGAATCTGACCTGAGGCTGCTTACTGGAGGGAACTGAAATTGCATCTGACAGAGTAATGTGCTTTAATTGCAAAAGGTTTTAAAAGATGGGGAAGTTCCCAGAATGAACAGGAAAGAGTCCTCCCCAAAGCAGTGGTCAGAATTATGTTTGTTTAATCAATAGCATTTGGTTTGACACCAGTGGTGCTCAGACTTGGCTGCTCACTCAAATCACCCGGGGAGCTTTTACCACTCAGTCTGGGCTGCACCCCACACCAATTAAACCAGAATCTCTGGGGGCAGGACCTAGTCATCAGGACTTTTTAAAGCTCCCCAGGTGATTTCAATGTGCAGCCAGGCTTGAGACTCTCTGATCTAGAGATGAGCCATCCTGGGTGATTGAATAGGTTGGCCTTCATTTTTTACTCCCCTAGAGTAGTGCTACGAAGTCACACCCCTGCCATAGTCTCTTTGATGCAGAAGATACTTTCTCAACCTTTGACTTTGGATTTGGCCATGTGACTTGTTTTGGTATATGGAATGTTGGTAAATGCGATCTGTGCAAAGGTTTGACATGTGCTTGGCAGACAGGCTTGCTCTCATGTGCATCTGCTTTTTACCAGGAGGAGGATATGCTTCAGTCAACTGTCCCAGGCAGAGACATGTGGAGCACAACTAAACCCAGTTACCAGCCTGGAGCCAAGCCCAGCTGGATCCTTGCCTGCCCACAGACATAAGAATAAGAAGGGTGGGCTTGCCCCATAAGCAGCTGGGTTTTGGGGTGTCTTGCTAGGCAGAGTTTTGTGTAAGAGTTAACTGACACACCTAAAATAGGAGGGGGAAACCCTATTTAGTGAGATGGCCAACATTTGGGGTAAATGAACATTTCTTTTGGCATGAGAGAGAAGGACAACGTAAAACTTTTTCTAAAGGAAAGTTTGACCCATAACATCCACCATTATGTAGCTTTATGGAACAGTGCGACCGTCTTTGTCACCCTTCTGATCTGTTAAGCAGAAAATATTTCCTGCTGATTTCTTACTCAGTTTCACACAGGGCCTCCATCTAAATATCTATCTTCACCAGGGCAGAACTGGCATTCTGAATCATCAGTGCCCCAGGCTAGTTTGACAGCTTTTTTTTTTTTTTTTTTTTTTTTTTAGTTTTCAAATGTAAGCTCTCTCCAAGTTTCTACAGCAGAACAGGAGGGGGAAAAAGCCTTATCTATGTAACTACCACCAAAATGACCAGCTATTCATAGACTTACTTATGGTAGGGTTTCTTATGTGGTACTGGGAACTCTATGGTTATGTGGCAATCATAAGCCAAACAATGTTAGATGCACAGGGGATGGACTTTATCTCTCGCAAAAGAGCCCTCTTTTAGGATTCGAGGTGTTCACGTATGTACACTTAAGAATCAGGTAGTTTTGAATCTAGGACAGTGATTCTCAAACTTGTGCATGCATCAGAATCACCAGGATGACTTGTGAGGACAACACAGACTGCTGGACCCCACCCCAGAGTTTTTGGGTTAGCAAGTCTGGCTGAGACCAGAAAATCTGCATTTCTAATAAGTCTCCAGATCATGCTGATGCTGCTAGTCTGGACACCACACATCGAGAACCACCTATCTGAGGTGACAAAGTATGTATATGTGAGATAGATTTTTATCTGGCACATTGCCTTGAACAGGGAAGGTTCTTATGTATGTCCTTAATGAAAAAGTGTTTGTGTGCAATACTAAGAATAGGTCCACTTAGAGAATACAAATGGAGTCCGCAACCTTAGCTCTCCTTGCCAAACACTAATCTATTTCCATAATTACTTCCCAAATTTTTATCTTTAGTCCTGACTCCAGGGAAAAACAACCCATGAAGTGTTTCCTTTTTAAGAAAACCTTCTTTGATTTCCGCAACAAGAAACATTGGCTCCTTCTGAAACTCCTTACCTGAACCCATTCTATGGCACTAGATACTTCATCTCTTAGAGTACACGTGCTTATGAAAGTTCCTCATAAAGGATGTGCAATCTACCTGATTCATCTTAAAATCCCCCACAGCATCTTTCACTTAGCAGTAGCAAAATAAATATTTATAGACTCTAAAGTCTATGAATGGATACCCATGTGAATGTGACTCAGAGGTTCAAGAGATTAAAACTTGAAATCAACAGTCTGCATTGTCAAATACAGTCACCACTAGTCACATGTGACTACTTGATATTAAGCTACTTCAAGGGAAATAAATTTAAAAATCCATTTCCAAGCTATGATGATCAAGACAGTATGGTATTTGGAAAGGAATAGACAAATAGATCAATGGAACAGAATAGACAGTCCCAAAATAGATACACACACAAATACGGTCAACTTGTCTGTGACAGAAGGAAAAAGGTCATACACCAGAGAAAAGATAGTCTCTTCAACAAATGGTGCTAGAACAAGGACATTTCCATGCAAAATAGTGAACCTGAACATAGACTTCCACCTTCCACAAAAATTAACGCAAAATGGACTGTACACTTGAATGTATAATGCAAAACCAAAACACAACATTGGAGAAAATTAAGATGCCTTCACATGACAAAGATGTTTGAGATATGACAAAGGAACAATGCGTGAAAGAGATTATTGATAAGCTGGCCTTCGTTAAAATCAAACTTCTGTTCTGTGAACAACAGCATGAAGAAAATAAGACAAGCCACAGACTGGGAGAAGATATTTGGAAAGATACATCTGACAGAGACTGCTAAAATATCTAAAGAATTCTTAAAACTCAAAAATAAGGCAGCAAAACAACCCCATTTTTTAAAAAATGGACCAAAGACCTGAACAGACACCTCACCAGAAAAGATACACAGATGGCACAAGCATATGAAAACATTCTGCACATCATATGTCATTAGGGAAACACAAATTAAAACAGCAATGAGATACCACTAACATGCCGATTCAAATGGCCAAAAATCCAGAATACTGATAACACTAGGTGCTGGTGAGTATGTGGGGCAATGAGAACTCTCCATTATTGCTGGCTGGAATGCAAAATGGTACACCTTGGGAGACAGTGTGACTGTTTTCTGCAAAGCTAAAGATACACTTACCACATGATCCAGCTATCATACTCCTTGGTATTTTTACCCAAGGAGTTGAAAATGTATGTTCATACAAAAACCTTCACATGGATGTTTATAATAGCTTCATTTATCATTGCCAAAACTTGGAAGCAACCAAGATGTCCTTTAGTAGGTGAGTGGATAAATAAACTGTGGTGTATTCAGACAATGGAATATTATTCAGTTATAGAAAGAAATAAGCCATCAAGCCATTAAAAGACATGGAGGGACCTTAAATGCATATTACTAAGTGAAAGAAGTCAGTCTGAAAAGGCAACAAACCGTATGGTTCTAACTATATCACATATTGAAAAAGGTAAAACTCTGGAGACAGTGACAAGAACAGCGGTTGCCACAGGTTGTGAGGGAGGTATGAAAAGGTGCACAGCAGACTTTTAGAGCATGCAGTAAAACAACTCTGTATGATATTATAAAGATAGATGTATGTCATCATATGTTTGTCAAATCCCACAGAATGAACACCAAGAGTGAACCGTAATTTAAACTAGGGACCTTGCGTAATAATGATAGGTCAATGTAGGCTCATTCACTGAAACAAATGTCCCCTCTGATGCAGGATGTTGATAGTGAGGGAGCTTGTGCTTGTGTCAGGACAGTGGCTACACGGGATATCTCTGTATCTTCCGCTCAGTTTTGCTATGAATCTATAATTGCTTTTAAAAAATAGTCTATTTCTAAGGGGAAAAAAATACATTCCTCACACTAGCCATAGCTCAAGTCCTCATAGTCACATGTGGCTGGTGGCAATTCTACTGAACATCACATACATGGTTCCAGTGGACAGTCTGTTCCAGTATTTCTAAATCACTTTCATCTGTTATCTTCTCTGACCCTTGCCGACACCGCTATAATATGAGTAGTTGAAAAACAGTTATCATGCCCATTTTCTAGATGGAAAAAAATGGAACTATAGAGAAGCTAAGTTGCTTTATGCCAAAGAGGAAGAGCTTGATCTCTAAAACAAGTATGAGACAAGAGAAAGGATCTCCAACCTAATACGTACTCAATAAGCTATACTCCTTTATTTGTTGATTACTCATAGTTTCCCTTTTTAAATTTTTACTTTACTGTATTCATTGCCTCAGTCAACAAGTATTACACTTGTCATGTGCGAGTTCCAGTGCTTGGCACAGGGCATGCACAGGTGAACGAATGAGACAAGGTTCCCTGCCCTCAAGAAGCTTACAAACTAGCCTTGTTTATCCTTGTGTTTTTCAAAATGAGCCAACGTTATTGATGAACTCAGTCCCAGTAGGGTCATAATGGTTCTGTAAAGGACGCTAAGGCCAAGGCAGAATCATTTCACCTCACCCAGGTGAAGCTGCAGGAAACACTAGGCTAAAGAAGACTTGTTCCTCGTGTCCCCAGCATGTGCATCTTGTCAGATGCCTTTCTCTTCTTGAATTCCATGGTCCTCATTCCAGAAGCTATCCAAAAAACATTAGCAGCCCAGGACAGGGCCCTTCCTGACCCAAGTCCTATAAATATTGTGAGCTGCTTTATGAAGATCTCTAGCGCAGTTTAAGCCTCATCCCTACATGATTTTAACAGAGGCATACAATGCCACTTAGTTCCAGTGTGTGCTCTTACCTTTCCTACAAGATATGATAGTTTTGTCTCTATTTTCCTTAGTACCCAGCTCAATACCCTGCAAACAGCTGGAGCAAAGTTTAAATTGTGTGAAATGACAAAATACATGTTAGCTTTTGACTCAGTGGTGCCCCTAGCTGAGCCCTGGCAATTACTCTTATTAAATTTCTAGAAGACCTACTATGTGCCAGAGACGCTCCACACTAGCACTGTCCAATAGATAAAATTCCGACCAACAGAGTCATTTTAAATGTTCTAGTAGCCAGATTTTAAAAAGCTAAAAGGGATTAAATTACTTTAAATAATATATTCCATCTAACCCAATAAATCTAAACTATAATAATTTCAACATGCAGTCAATATAAAATTATTAACAAGACACTTTGTATTTTTTGTACTAAATCTTCTAAAGCTAAGGCGAATTTTAACACTTATTACACATCTCAGTTTGGACTTGCCACATTTCAGGAATTCAATAGCCACATGTGACCAATGGCTACAGAATTGGCCAGTACCGGTCTACACAGTATCTTATTACATTCTCCAAGATGCATAATGATAATAGCAAATTTTGGGGTGCCAAGCATTTTAGAAGGCTCATCTCATCTAACTACCCACCTTCACTCCCCAACAACCCTCATCTATAAATGAGGAAATAGAGGCATAGACATGTTTAGTGACGACCTCTTGGCCAGACTGTGAGCACATGTCAAAGTTGGGTCTTAAATCGAGGCAATCGAAAGCCATCACATCATGGCACGAATTGGGTGGCCTTGAGGAAATCACTGCTCTGCACTTTTATTTCCTCATCTATAAAACGGGCAGGGGTGGAGCAGACCATCCAGGGTGGGCACCGCGTACTTCAAACTTCATCTTTATTTCCTAGTGTCCGGCAAGCCTGGCTTTCCTGTTACCACTCAGAGGACTACTTGATACAAATGCAGCAGCAAGATGGAGCCCCTCCTGGGCCCAAGAGCTGCGCTCATTTTCATTTGACTTTCTTCTATTTTCAGCATATGGCTCACGTTCAGTTTCTTGATGCTTTTTTGAAAGAAGGGAAACTTGTTGTCTGGGCATTCAGTTTTAATTTTCTGTCTTCTTTGTTCTTATGCATGTTGTAGAAAGCTCTGCGCTCCCGAGGAAATTCTACTATGTATTTCCATCATTTTCCTTCTCTGCCTCTCAAGAAATGCAAGAAAATAACTGTCAACTTTTTTGCATATATAAATGTTAGCAGCCCATACATGCCGATGAATTTTTTATCTAGCAAGGAAAGGCTTATTTCAAGTGACTGAAAGTTGAAATGCTAAGGTTTTCATTTTTGCTGTGTAATGGGAATCACCGTGTGGACATGCTACCTTATGATTACTTCATTAATTCCATTTCTCAAATCTACCAACTCTAATGAGTGCCTACTACGTGCAAGGGCACAACCCCCATTTCCCAGGAATGTATCTTCCTGAGAAGGCAAATGTTCAAACAACTGGAACACAAGGTAAACGGAGCATACCAAATTCCTTCAGAGGGGTGCAAAGCACTACGACAGTTCAAATATTTGGTTTGGGTTCAATTAGGGAAGGCTCCACAGAGAAGCTGCCATTTATCGCAGACTTTGAAAGAAAGGTAGATTTCAGCCTACAGAGAAGGCAGGGAGGGCACTTAGGGAGAAAAGGCAGAGTCATCTACCCAAGTATCATGGACTACAAGTAGGAAGAAGAGCAAGCAGTAGCATGTGGCATGGCCTGAGGACTGCACTGCACGTGGATTGTGGGATTACTATTATGTAAGGATGTAAGGCAGTTTGGCAAACTCCTGGCATGAGTGTCACACTCCCTATCTCCACCTATGGGAGACAGCATTAATCACAGCCCACACCTTTGCAGGAGATGCAATCGACTTGCCACCCTTGGGTAGGAATGCAGCGATAAGGAGGTAGAGCCTTGAATACCGTGTTGACTAGTTAGTAGTTAATTGGAGAGGCGATGGGGAGCCATTAAAGTCTTGTAAACAGGGGAGTGACTTGATGGGAAATGAGAGCTATAGTTCAGGGTAATTAACTTGGCGGTGCTATCTGGAATGGATTCGAGTGGTTATAAGACTGAAGGCCAGTTATTTGGGAGGTGACTGGGATGGTTTAGGTGAGCAATAATGTCTAGAACTGGATGGATAGCCGCAGAAAAGAGGGGCACGTGTCATGGAAGTAGACTTTACAGCACTTGGTAAGTATAGTAGAATAGAGAGAGCTAGGCACAGGAAGAAGAAAGAGTCAAAGATAACACTGAGGTTCCCGGCAATTATTTTCGAGTAGGAGAAGAGTAGTGTTGCTAGCAGGAGGCACATCTGGGATTGGCAAGGAGGTAGGGTGTGTCCTCGTGGTGTTGGGAAGAGAAAGGGGGGTTGCAAAAGCCAAATTTAGGCTTTTCTCTTCTACAAGCCATAGCTTTTCTAAGCCATTGTCAGAGAACTCAGTGGTTCAAAGTAAAAGAACCAATTTAAAGCAGACACTGGTGCCCTTTGTCAATGAGCAGTTTAAGGAAGGGCTTCTACCTCTCCAAATATTTGGAAAATTGGAAAGCCGTAATTAGCAATCTGGAAAGGCACATGAGGGAAAGAAAGAAATATAAACCTAATCACAGTGCTTTTCAGGTTTCAAATGCTTCCCCAAGCCAGGTAATTTACACTTTAGTAACAATGATTGACAGTCAAGGAATGTATCTAACTCACTTTTATTTTTCCCTTGGGGAAAGCAGTTGAGTTCCCAATTGTTTTAAATTGCAGAGGCAGTAATTGTCTTAGAGAGTAAGGAGAAATGACTTTTTGGAGCTGGCTCTTCTACTGAAGGGAATATATAATCTATTTTAATTGATTAAGGTCACTACTGCCATTTTTCTGGAAGGTCTTTCCAGGTCAACTAAATACCACCTTAGTTAAAGGAAAACAGAAAGAAACCCATTAACGTCCCAGGGGGACACAGACTTAACCAAAAATGTTAACAAGTTACTACCAATGCTTTTTAAGTCACTTACATCCCAGATAGAATTATTGGTGAAATTTAGTATGAAGAGCATTTGTAAAAAAATGTTCTAAAATAAGTATGAGGCAGTGGATGTATTCTGAGATGCTCACTGTCCCAGAGGAAGCTGTTCATTAAACTGTGCACTTTGATCTATTTGTTTCCTTAGAAAAGTCAAGTGTGACAAGCTAGGTCAATTGCATCAAGAACATTATTAACGGGGGAACCAATGGTAAATGGTGTGAAGGCTGCTCTGGAAATCTGTGCTTTGATGTATGGGGAAACCCACACATCTGATTTGGGATGGAGGAGACAATCGTGGCATTGTTTGTTAGGCGCCAACAGACAGGCTAAAGCCAGGGATCCTTGCAGAGACAGGATTAAGGTATCAGAACTGTTCACATCTCATTTACATCACCCCGAAGAGTGGACCACAGGTTTTGCTGATTAACACACAGACCATGGCAAAGAGCATTGTGTATTCGAAATCAGATCAAGATCAGTAACAGTAACAGAAACCATGTGTGAAATTTGGCATATCGAGGTTCCTCTTAAGCTATTATCTAACTAGGTTTTTCCTCCTTACTTTTTTAAAAGTCGTTATCCAAACCAGGAAGTTAGCAAAAGCAAAATGTTCCCCAATTCCCTCCCCACCCCACCCCCTTAAGTACGCATATTTATGCCACCTTCTGGTATATAATAATATTTTTATTGTCAGAATTTTCCAGCCTTCTAAGAGGAAGGTGGGGGAGGAGTGTGTGTTAAAAATGGACTGATTTTATCCGTGTCTCCACAAACTGAAGGAAAGGATGGATTGAGTATTGAAGCACAAAAACCAGGCTACCACTATTTGAATATTTCCCATCCAACCAATCTGTATTGTTCCTTCGGATCAGGAGGCAATTCTCGCTTTCCTTGGGTTTCATTAAGCACCTACTAGGGGCTGGGTGTGTTTCCATGGGAGAAGGGTGGTAGGATGCTGCCTACCATAATGACTTATTAGGAGTTGCTAATTATCTGAATTGTATCATCCAGATATGACCAATGCCTGTCCGGCAAGTTTGTCTTTTATGGATGAGACCGTACATTTAATAGCAAAAGTAGCAGTGGGAATTGACGATTAGCAGATACTCGTGAGCCAGATGCGGCGTGGCTTATGTCATCCAGCATAGATAGTCCTCCACCAGACAGGCCAAAGTTTTCTTCAGTAGATAGTTCCCTGCCCACTGGTTTCTGGATCTTGCGGAGAAACAGCAAAGGAGCCCAAAGCGGCCTCTTTCATCCACACCAGAAATTAGCTGCCCATGGCGATTCTAGACTCAAAATCTGTTTTAGACACACAGATGTATCTAACCAAGGCTGGAAACCCACTGACCGTCCCATTCCAAAGTAAAAAGTGCCACGTCCTCGCATCCTCCTCCGCCTTTCTTGGGGTTGGGGAGTCTGCCCAGCACTAATTCTCTTTTAGCTTCCACTCAGCCCGGCGCAGGGCTGCCAGGGAGCTCCCTGTGATTTCCCAGTGTGGACCATCGCATGGGTCTCTTTCCAGGCTGGCTGCGGATGGGGACGAGTTCTGTTCCCCAGAGAGTCTCCGAAGCAGGCACAGAATCAGCTCGCCGATTCTCATTTCTGTCCCCGGGCCGGGGCGAGGGGAGGACTGGGACGCGGGAGGCTGTGCCCTCCTCCTCCCCTCTTGTCCCCACCTCCCAAAATTGGCAGCCAGTCTGCGGCTCTCGGTCTGGGGTCTGGAGGGTGGGGAACGTGGGTGTGGGGGCCGGCTGGAGACGCTCTCGCTAGCGCTGCCTGTGGCCAGACCCGCCTCCCGTCCCCTCTCGGGCGCACACACGCGTCCACCCAGACACGCTCCGCGCGCTCCTCGCGCTCTCGCCCGCCCGCCGCCGGCCCTCTCTCCCTCCTGCTCTCGCCGGTCTCCTTCTCCCTTTT
>NW_007247778.1:737319-793741 GCF_000164805.1 Carlito syrichta | reverse complement strand
GAAATGTTGCAAACTTTTGCAGCCCGTGCTCGGCTTGCGGGAGCAGAGGGGGCGGGGGAGGCGACGGGAGGGCTGACAGCCGGCGGGCTCGCCCCCCGGCTTTGATTTTCCTGCAGAGACCGGGGAAAGCTGCGTTGCCTTAATGAAATACGCTCCCCCAAAATACGGAGAACCGCGGAGTGGGGGCCCGGGAAAGAAACTTTTAAAGCGGCAGTGTCCTTTTAAGAAGGAAAAAAATTCTGTTTATGGCCCCCCTCCTCCGCCTTTACCTTGTCTCCTCTCGACAGTTTTGGCCGCGGCTGCCCGAGTCGGGGTCGTGTTTTCGGTCCCCCTCAAAGCTGGGGGGGTGGGGGACGGGAGGGTGAGTTGGCCTGGGCAGCCCCGGGGGTGGGGGCGCTCCGGGGCATGAGGGCGACGTGGGCACCCACTCTGGAGCTCGGCGGTGGATTCAGAGGAAGGGCCGGAGGAAGCGGGGCGCGGGCGCGCGAGGGGCTCGCCAAGTTGTCGGCGGGCGCGGCGAGGGGAGATGCGCGTGTTTGCAGACCCGGGTTCGGAGCCCGGCGCCCCGGCTGGTGGGGGGCGTGTGCGCGCGCCCGGGGCGGCGGTCCTGTCGGGCGCTCCACGCGCGCTCGGAGGGCGCGTCTACGAGAGCAAACCCGCAGAAAAAGAAGGCTCGCAGGGCACCCAAACTTATTTCTGCCCCGGGAATCCTTGCCTCGTTGAGGGTCCAAGCGTTTCTGGAAGGACTCGGGGGTGGACCGTGCTAGTTGTGGGCTGACTGGGTAGTGCGAGCGACATTCCCCTCCCCTGGGGATTTTTACACTTCATTTCTGTGTTTGGAGTGTGTGTGTGTGTGTGTGTGTGTGTGTGTGTGTGTGTGTGTGTGTGTTGGGGGGCGGCCCCCTCTTTTCCTAGTTCAGGTGGGCTGTTGAGGAAAGCTCACTCTCTCCCTCTTTCTTAAAGGTGTTGACACCCGGCGTGGGCTTTTCACGGGAGTGGGGGATTATTTATTGGAAGCGCCCGGAGTTTGCAAAGATCGGGAGGAAGCTACGGCTTTAATTACTGTTGTAAATAATGCATAAATCACGCCTGTCACTCTGGAGGAAGCGGCCCGCGCGAGCAGCCGGGGCCGGGGACAGGGGGCATTTCTCCAGCCCCGGCTCGGGCACCGGCCCTGCGCGCCCCCTCCTCTTGCGCTCGGTTCTGGCGGCGGCTGGGGAGGGCTGGGAGGGGCGAGCGGGGGCCCCGGGAGCCGCTCCCTTCCTCTCGATGTTGTCGTTGGAGGTAGGAATATGGCTGATCATGTGCTGGCTGTTTTACAGTATCCCCCCCCCACCTTGGCCACACCCCCTGTCCGGGAGCTTTCCCATTCACGGAATTCGAGTACAGTAAAAGCCATCAGGATGACACACGCGAAAAACATGTAATTAAAGGCGATTTCCAAAGAGTGACCACGCCGAGCCGCGGTCTGAGCGGGAGGGGGGCAGCGAGGGCCGAGACGAGAGGGAAGGGGATGAGGGCTGGGGGCCCGGACCTGCCGCGAGCTTGGTGAGTTTGTGTGCGGGGAGCTTTTGGCAGCAAAGAGTATATTTAGACCCCGAGACGGTGGATTTGGAATGCGAGCGGGTTATGTAACAGGGTTAATCAGAAACACTGGAGAAAATCCCCTTCATGTGTTTCCGAGGCTTTTTTTTTCTTTGAATGGGGGGGGGGCATAGTTTATAGGAAGCTGCACTGATTTCTGGTGTGTGCTCCCACCCCCTTCTTCCTAAGCTCCCCCCACCCCGTGTGTTATTAACATCTTCAGGTGTCATTCTTGCCAGAAGGTGTTCTTGCAAGAGATCAGGGTGGCAGGCTGCAGAACCGACTCGCAAATCCGTAACTTGCTGTTCTTGCAAATTATATAACACTGGGGCATTCAGTACCACCGGCCCCTTAGGCTCAGCCAAAAGGGGAGAGGGGGCATGCTAGGAGGGGCGTGTGTCTTGCCTAGCTGACCTGCTGACCCATATCCTCATACCTCCTCGAGCCCCCCCACTCATGCTTCGGACTAACCCCTGCCCATCCCTCTCAGAAGGTTTCATGGGAGGGGGGAGGTAGGGCCCAAACACTCCACTCACATCCTGCACGCAGGCACTAGGTTATATAACAGTCTGAGTGGAAAAAGGAAGGTCAGAAATGGAGGCATCCTTTAGCTAGTACAGCAGTAGTAATAGCTTCCAGAAATTATGTGCATTTGCAGACTTCAACCTCGGGTGTAGCGTCTGCTCCTCAGGGGTACCAATCTTTGCGTGTGTGAGCTAGGGAGAAAAAGAGAGAATGTGTACGTATGCCTCGTTGTTGAGAGTGATTTGAAAATGGGAAATGTTTGGGTTTTCAGATGATGTAATGGAGTTGGCAGAATATGCAAGTCGGCTCCCAGAGTGTAAGCAGTAAGAAAATTGGAGCTGGCATCCAGTATTAATGTCGCATAAATTACAATATCGGAAAGAAATTAACCTACACACTAGGTGATTACGCCTTTTAAATACTTAAAACATAAAGGCCCACGACCCAAAAGGAAAAGCAAACATCATCGCCTTATAATTAGCATTTTCTGCCTCAAGGAGGTTTGAGTGGAGTGCTTGGCATTGGGTGACACGGGAAGCTTTCTGATTTGGGAGAGGCTTTCCAAAGGGGGAGCAGGGTTCGCATCTGGCCAGTCAAGTCTAATGTCCCCTGAGATTGTGGTCTGGATTCTCATGACATTGTGGTGACCTCATGAGACGTTACCTGGGTAGACTGGAGGCCACTGCTGAATTCTTCCCTCCTGTACTTTTATTGCCTGAGCTCCCCAAATCAGATGTGTGATTTTATCATCTAAAAGGCGACCTCCCCATCCTTAAAATGGTGGGAGGAATGTTAGCGATTTTAACGAAACTCTTCCATTTTCTAGGTGGTATTAATGATGACTGGTGTCATTCAGTTCCATCTTTACAGCACAAAGAAAGGGAAAAAAGAAGGGCAGGAGGCAACATGGGAAGTAGGAATAAAGAGAGGGAAAAAAAAACCACAGTGAATCTTTAATTTAACAAGGCTTTCAGGGACTTCAGGGAGCCATGAGCGTCGTGACATAACTGTTGTTAAAAACCCTTTTCCAGAATCTCATTATTATATGCATGCCGGAAGCTTACATATTTCACTGCACTAAAGTGATCCTCACAGGGCTATGCCCCACGCAGTTGGCTAGGAACACCAGTGCTGAAGGCTTTTAGGGCAGGCAGACCTGAGGGAAAAATCGAAACCAAAAGATGGGATTAACAGTGAGAAACTCAGTTGGGTTGAGCTGGAACCCCCTGGAAGCTCAGTTTAGATTGACTGAAAATCAATGGACAGGGCCTGTAGTTGACGGGTGTCCCTGAGGACTTCTAGAACTACAGAAGTCTTTGACTTTGAAAGTGTGTGGCCTCCATCTCCCCTTTCAGTTTTGGTGGACTCGCTTTCTAGAAGGTGCTCTTACCTAGCAACTTAGCGCCTCTCTAGAGATTGATTCTCAGACTAACTTTTCTCTCACGGACCTGCCTCTCCACAGTGAACGAATGATGCCCCAAAGAGCTGCTGGCTGGGAGAAAATCCGTTGCCAGAGGGATGAAATGATTATTTTTTTAAACCAAGGGATGTTCATTTTCCAGTAAATTGCTCATAAAAACATTTATAATTATACCCTTTAAAAATGTAATAGAATAATTTTAGAAAATGTATTGGATGATAGTTATGATAACTTCTTCTGTCACGTCCCCCCATTTCTGAAAAAAGAATTGAATTATTAATCTAGAATTTGAGTCCTGAGTAGCTCAAAACATTGAGTAGACTTTTGAATGTGAATCACCTGCTGGAATTTTCCAGTGCCTACTTGCATTATGAGGGGCCCGTGGCTCTAGAAAACATCTCTGTGTCTGAGTCTGAAGTACAGGCCCTGCACTGATACCCCCTAATGATGAGACCCTTCAGCTCATGGTTTTAAGGCAGTAGTTGGGGTGAGGAGAAGCAGGGCATAGCACACACTCTGGTTCCACACCAGGCTCCTAAAGTGGGGCACAGGGAGGTGTGAGAATGTTAATTGCGATAGTTGTGCCTCCGGAGGAAAATGTTCTGAGGATTTTTGGTGACAGCTGAGTCGCTTTTGAAAGCACACTGCCCGCTGTCCGGAGCTAACCTTTGGATGGGAGTGAAACCCGCCGTGGCTCCTTTCCCATGGGCCATTCTCTTGTCAGTTACGAGTTAAGATACACGCTTTCCTCTAGAGTCTCCCATTTTTGTGTGTAGGAACTTGCGGTGTGGTGCTGGAAGGACAGATTGATTGAGTTGGAGGGGTTCGTGACTGTTTTGTTTGCGTGGTATGGTCTCTTAAACCACACGCCACTTGTCAGGGCGTACCCGTCCTTTCCTCTCCATCTTCCCAGTCTGCTTGAGGAATTATGCTTCTTCGCTTATCTTTTGTGGAAGCAAAATACACAACTATGTTGTAGGTGTACTGGAAAAGAGTTGTAATGTGACTGCCCCGTGAGGGAAAAAAAAAAAAAAAAAAAAAATATATATATATATATATATGCAGGGATCTTGAGGTAGACATCACCCATTCCCTCACACCTTCCTGACATGTTCTTCCCAGGTTAGTGATGCATTCTGCCAGAACAAGGAGAGTCTTTCTGAAGGGCTTCAGGTGTTGGAGTCAACATGCCCCTGGAATGTGAAATACCTTTTTCAATACGAAGATTGTCTTCCTTGCTCAGAATTTAGGAGCAGAGGAACAGTCTCTCTCTCTCTCTCTCTCTCTCTCTCTCTCTCTCTCTCTCTCTCTCTCTCTCTCTCTCATACATTCTCTCTTTTTTCTTTTTTCTTTTTTGAGACAGGATCTCACTCTGTTGCCCAGGCTAGAATGCAGTGGGGTAGTCACAACTCACCACAGTTTTGACTTCCTGGGCTCAGGTGATCCTTCCACCCAAGCCTCCCACGTAGCTGGATCCACAGGTGCATGCCACCATGCCCAGCTAATTTTTCTGTTTTTTTTTTGTTTGTTTTGTGTTTTGTGTGTTTTTTTTTTTTTTGGAAAGATGATGTCTCACTGTGTTGCCCAGGCTGGTCTTGAACTCCTGGGCTCAGACAATTCTCCCACCTCGTCTTTCCAAAGTGCTGGGATTGCAGGCATGAGCCACTGTGCCCTGACCTCATTCTCTATCATTTTAAAATGTTTTTTAAAAATCTAACTCTTAATAAGAAGTGTTGGTTTAGAAATGAGCTGTTAAATTTTTCACCCATCTAAAACCTAAAAAAGGCAGTATGCCAAAAGAAAAAAATGTATCATTTTAAAATCAATGCTTTAAAAAAGCCAGATAATCAGTGTTCTAATGTGGATTAATATATGGTAAACTATGATTTTTCTTCAAGGGTACTGATGAATTGTTTTTTCTGACTAACGGTAGATTAACCTGAAATATTTTTTGTCCTTTCCTTATTGAATACGTTTCTAAATGTACTAGTCCCCTTTCCTAGCCTAGAAAGAACATTGAGAATATAATTGAATCTTCCTTTGAGGTTTGAGAATCTTGTGGGGCCACAAGGTCACTCTTCTGAGTATGAATTCTGATTGTACATTATAGAACTGTAGATGGACACAGTGTCAGAGATTGGACTAAATCTGTCTTGATCCCATCTTCGAAATTGTTTTCTTTTTTTGTTAAATCTTCAATTTCCATGTGTTTTGTTATTTGCCTCTGTTGTTCTCTAAGATGCAAGTAACAAAGCAGAAATTCAATTAGTTGATTCCAGTTAATTGAGATTTTTACTTCATAGGAAAGTTTTCAGCCAGAGTCTAGAACGTTCTTAATTCTTTATCTAGAATGATAGAGGATGCAAAATCATTCTTGACTATTCAGAAAGGCTATTATATTTACAAATAAGTTATTTACTGTATTGCCACAAATTAAGGTAAGTTTGTCCCTATGGTAGATAGAAACTCCAGCTAATTTTGCCCCTTTCTTAGATATGTTGAAGGGTTTTCTTTGTAGGGGACTCTTAAATCCTAAAAGTTAGGAAACTCTCGGGCTATAAGGAAGAAACTTCAAGAATGTCAGTAAAGAACATTTAGGTTGCCCCGATGGAAACTCCCTTTCCAAGCGTAGGCTGTGGTTCACTGGACCAACGCGGAAGCATCCCTGGAACCCCATGAGCAGAGGCTGACTTCTTCAGGCTTGTCTCTCTTGACTTAATGCTCGTCTGCAGTCATCTTGTGATTATCTTTGATATCATAGTGTTGGAAATTCAACTTGAGAGTCTCAGTGTTCTTTTGGGACAGCCCAGGCATTTATTATGCTTTTGCTTTTGGAATAAGATATCAAGAAGATTGTCTAAAGGAATCCTGAGAAGAGGGGACTGAGGTGTGATGGGGAATAAAGGTATCACGGCCTATGGTGTGGGCAGGCTGGCTTTTTGCTCCAGCTCTTACACATGCTAAAAGGAATTACAGGTAACAATTCCCTCGTGTTGGTGGAAGAACCATTTTTTTTTTCCCTAGCAGATTAAGGCCTAGACATGGCCTTAACTGACATGTCATTATTACAAACTGTCTTATCATATTACATGGTATTGCGCATTAGCAGTGGCATGGCACTGTGGTTTCCTGGCGCTAGTCTTGTCCACAGATGCAGCCCTGGTGGGCCAGCTAGGGAGCCCTGTGCAGTACCCACTGACAGCTGAACAGACAGGTTCTATGCACCCCTATGGGTGGCGGAGGACTCCAGACTGTCACAGGTTGAGTTTCTGTAACTGAGGTGTTTTCCCTGAAACTCCGTCAGGGGTTAGAAATTAGTAGGAAACATTATGGTGGAGATAATTTATAATTCTCTGATCTTAAATCATCTTAACAGTGTGATTGAGTGATTTAGTTTTGATTATGAACCTTTTTTTTTTTTAATATATGGCCTTGCTCTGTTGCCCACGTTGGTCTTGAACTTCTGAGCTCAAAGGGTCCTCCTGCCTCGGCTTTCTAAGTAGCTGGGACTAGAGACGTGCACCACTGCACCTTGCTTGATTATGAACTGTGTTAATGTGTTCTGAAACAATCAGGACATTTCTACAACCATGCACAGACCATAATAGATGAACTGTTCTGGGGTATCAGGAAGGGTGCCACTTAGTATTGGATCCTCAAGCCACTGAAAGTGGCAGCGTACTGTTAAAAATACCTAGCTTACTTCGGGGGAGGGTTTGGCTGAATACTGAAGAAGTTTATGAAATATGAATGTAGTGAAGTTGCTGTACGTAAGTGGTAGGCGTGTGTGAAAGAAGTAAGAAGAAATAAAATTGTGCATAAATGACACTCTGAAACTTGATGGGATTATACACGTGACAAGGATGGTGATGTTTGTGTCTGTGCTGAATGGGGGAAAATAAACAGACCTAAAATCTATATGTCAGACTAGTCGTGGGGCTAGACATTATAGGATATAAACCCATCTGCCTTTTTTTTTAATAAGCAAAGAATTCTACCAAGGATAAAGAGGCAGGTTACAAAGAACAGAGGTGAAACGGAACGGGGGGGGAAAGCGAGGGACCAGCGCTTGACTCTGTCATGAGGTATGGTAATCACTGTTTTAAGTCTTCCAGACTATTAATGACTGTGCTGTTAGGTAGGGAATTAGTGATACCCAAACAAAAGGCATAAACATGAATGTTAGGTTGTACGAGAAATCCTCTTGATCCCCCAAATGTAAATGAATGTACTGAGAAGCAAAGCCGCACGTGATGTAATTTTTTTCTGTCTTATCCTGATTCATTGACAGCCAACTGTATGCTTCTTTCCTGAAGGTGACTTTACAATTTCTAGACCCAGACATTTCTCTCCGAAGTGGAGTGAAGGAAGGAGACCCACAAGCTAAAGTGTGTTTCACTGGGTGAAGTATTTTGAGGGGAGAGATCAAAAGAGGGAAAGAAGGAAATGGAGAGGTGCTGATGGAGAGTTAAGATGCCTATTGGGGGTGGGGGCAGGGGCTCTGAATAAAGGCTGGGGCTCTCTAGAGGGAAGAGAGACTTCTTGGCAAAAGAAAATGAAATTAGCATTAACTCTGAAATGACTGGGAATGTGACTTTCTAACTTTAAATTATCTTTAACAAGGGCAATGAAAAGAGGAAAAGTTGACACTTTGAGAAGTTATGATGAACTTGTCGAGAATGCCAATTGACAAAGGCAGGTAAGGGAATACTTGGAAAAACAGAGCAAGAACAGGTCTGAAGGGCACAGTGAACTGCTTCCTAGCGTGTTAAGGGAATTGGCGGGTGTGTTTATTGACTCTTTCAATTAGTTTTAAAGAAACCTGAAGAAATGGACAAAGATGGAGAAAAGGCAACCAGATGTGATTCTGCCCTTCCAGAAGCAAAGAGGCTTGTATCATCCCATATGATCCATGCCAGTCGTGGGGAGGCGTGACTGTGGAAATTAATGGATTTTCAACATCCAATCACAGAGGATACACATGTATATTTAGCAAGTCTAAAACCTCTTAAATAAACTGCATTGCTTTTCATTTTTACTTTCCAGTTATAAAACCAGTGGATGATGAAAAGGCCATGTGACAAGACAGCATGTACTCCCAGGAACATTTGTGTGACAGGGATATTATGTCTGAAAGGACAGGGTGACGGGGTGGGTGAACTGCCCATAACTCTCAATTGTCCAGGTAATGGAGCATTGGGAAAGCAAAGGCAAATGAAATAACCTGATCATCAAAAATGATTCCGGTTTTAGTGCTCTTATTAGTAGACTGATGATGGCAAGTGTGGAATTGCCAGAGCTGTATTTTACCATTTCTGGCACTCATCACGCGCTTGGGATGAGCATGTGTATGCAGAAAGTAGGAACACGGGCAGTTTCTGTAGACCAGGCTCTAACCCAGAAGTTGTAACATTTCACAGTGTGAAGGACAGTGGAGGAATTGTGAGGTTCTGCAACATTGTTGGGGTCCCATGGAGGATCAGAAGGAGAACTGTTGCTAGACTGAAAGGGCTCTTGAAACTTCTAAAGCTCACTTTTTAGTGTTGGGCTTGGGAGCTTATGTTACATATGTGATGCATACTCATGATGCTGCCACTTGTCATGTTTTATTAGACTAAAGTGTGCTAGACTAGGCAGCAGGGGCCTTAGGAATTATCTAACCTAGAGCCCTCCCCTCCCCGCTTTAAACTGCTGCTAACAGAGGTCTAGTGATGTGTCCAGAATCACATCCCTGGTAAGTAGCAAGGCTGTGACTAGAACCCAGGTGCTGTATTTCCTTGTCTGATGTTCCTCTCATTGGCATTCTGTGCCAATATCCTCAGATGTTTCAATAATGAGGATAAGAAGATGTGTAAAAAGTAGCTCTGGCAGTAGGTAGTAGATACGTATGAAAGTAAGTGTGTGCTGAGTGATCTCTCACAGAAACAAAGAACTGAGTATCACATGTTCTCACTCTTAAGTGGACCCTGAGCAATTATCATAATACTACAAGAGAGTGGGAAACTGCCAGGGAAGGGAGGGGGCACGCACCTTATCAATAAGGATACCTGATCTCAAACCAGGTGAAGTGGGGACCAAAGTGAGGCCCAAACTTTGTCTACACAATGAACATTTGTATACCTAACCCTGAATTGTACCCCACATCTTTAAAATAAAGAAAGAAGAAAAAAGAGAAAAAGTAAGTAAGTGTGCATCATTTTGGCTATGCATCAGTAGTGGAACATTGTCAAGTGATTGTTATTTTTTTATTTTATTTTTTGAGTTGGAGTCTCACTCTGTCACCCAGACTGGAGTGCATGGCTGCTCCCGGCCACTGCAGCCTCGACCTGCTGGGCTCCGGTGATCCTTCTGCCTCAGCCATCCAAGTAGCTGGAATTACAAGCATGCGTTACCATGCCCGGCTGATTTTTTGTTTTATTGTAGAGAGAAGGTCTCGCCAAGTTGCCCAGGCGGGTCTCGAACCCACGGGCTTAGGCAACCCACTCACCTCAGTCTCCCAAGGTGCGGGATTACAGGCTGAGCCACTGAGCCCAGCTGAGGTGAGTGGATTGCCTGAGCCCGCGGGTTCGAGACCCGCCTGGGCAGCGAGACCTCATCTCTACAATAAATCAAAAAATTAGCCGGGCATGGTAGTATGCGCCTGTAATTCTGGCTACTCGGAAGGCTGAGTTGGAAGGATTGCCAGAACCCAGCAGGTCGAGGCTGCGGTGGCCGGGAGTGGCCACTGCACTTCAGTCTGGGTGACAGAGTGAGACTCCAACTCAAAAAAAAAAGCAGAAAGAGCAGCAACCAAAAGTAACCACCACCTCAAAGCCACAAGGAAGGAGCATAAAAACCAAGCCCCTCCTACCCAACCACCTGAAATAAAGCCCTCTGTGCAACTACCAGCCTTTTTGACTGAAAACTGAATAAATGTCTTCAGTAATCCTTGGAAACTTATCATTCTCTGATCATTATGGTTAACCCAACGCACAGTAATTAGGTAAGATACCGTCAGCTGAACTTTTAAAAGTCTGTAGAATTACATGCTGTTTCTAAGATCAACGCAAACTTAACTCTATAACACACCTATATGGAATCTATTCGCCAGGCACAGTGGTTCATGCCTGTAATCCCAGCACTTTGGGATGCAGAAGTGAGAAGATCACCTGAGCTCAGAGGTTTGAGACCAGCCTGAGCAACATGGCAAGTCCTTGTATCTACAATAAATCAAAAAATTAACCAGGTGTGGTGGCACATGCCTGTGTGCCACTGCACTCCAGCCTGGACAACAGAGTGAGACTCCAACTCAAAAAAAAAAAGGAAAAAAAGAAATCTATTCAACTAATTCATCCAATAAGTAGTTATTGAGGGCTTGCTATGTGCCAAGACTTCCTTGCCTTGAAAATAATTCCAATAGAAAATAAAGACCCCCCATATGCAAAATCCTTCCCCAATGCAACTCTTAATAAAACTTTAATTCTAGACTACAAACATTAGTTTAAATGAATCCAGTTTACTGATTCAAAACAAATATTTTCTGAGCATCCACTATGCACCAAGCACTATGATAGTAAGGATTAAGTGAGCCAGGTCTCATGCTCTGATTATAAATAGGAAGATATGAGATATGGAATTGAGTGTCTCGTACTTAGGGCTCACTAGAGCAAGACACAGCCGGGACACAGCGAGGATGTGTCTCCCCAGCAAGCTGCTTTCCGTGAGGCAGAGGGCTTAGGACTATGCCTTTTTTTCTAGAGATGCTTAGGAACAAGTCTGAATGGAATACTATGTAGCCATTAAAAATTGTGTTGCAGTAGAAGAGTATTTCTTGAAAGGGAAACATGTTTATAATCTATTGCTAATGAAAAGTAATAACTTTCATAGCAATGTGCAAACAATGTCATCATCTTTGTCAAAAATCATAGTGTGTGGATGTGTGTATATATATGTGAAATAGGATTATATCAGTAAATTAACATGAACCCACGTATATAAAAACGATGAAGTGGTCATCTATGAATGGTGGGATTATCTGTGAGTTTCTTTTTTCTTGTGCTTTTCTGTATTTTCCAAGGTTCCTGCATTATGTATGTACTACTTTTGTAATTAGAAAAAATAAATAATTTTTTCTCCCCACAAAATATTGTTTGCGTGTTGTGAAACTGGGTATGCTTGGAAGGAACTAATTCTGAACTCAGTATGTTGCACAGCATATCTTGATGTTTCGGCAAGGGCAGAGATTTCCAGCCCAAAGAACAATAATTTTTGACAGTCACATTCAGTCCAAAAAGCAAGGATCATTCAGCCTGAATATTAAAAAGAGTGTCCTAATATTGGAACTTCTTACCCCTCTAGAGTGACATCTTTGAAACATTTATTTTGTGATTCACAATCAGAAAAACGTATTACACTGGGAACCAGCACACACACACACTTTTCACATAAAATATTTACCCTTTACCTGTGACACATTGTTATTTTTGTTCTGTTATGTAAAATACAGATCTTGAGCCACCACATTGGTTTCTTGGTCTGTTTCTGAGCTGCTCCTGGCAACTTGAAAGCCCTGTCCTGGGCATGAGGCAGAGGCATCCTTTCTAGGGACCATGGCCTGCAGTGGGAGGGAGAGAGGAGTGTTTGGACAGGAACTGATGTTGAATTCCAGATGTCACTCATTATGATTTCAGGGAAGGAACTGGGAAGGGAAAATAATGTCAATACTGATTATTCTTATCATACGATATCTTTATGCCACTTAGCACATGCTCATTCATATCCTAGTGCGTTTAGACTCACACCTGCCTGGGATGGCTTAGAGTATACATTATGGGACCTGCCCCCCAACCTTGGCTTGAGTTGACATCACTGTGTAAGAGCCTGAGGGTGGCATTACATCACAAAACAAATAGCATTTCCTGTGTGCTACAGTCTGGGGATAAAGTGGAAAACGAGAGGCAAGCTCCCTGCCTTCCTGGTGGTGGCATTTCTCAGTGAAACCCACTGTCTGGGTCACCTTAGGCCAGACACTTCAGACGGTTCTCTTCTAAACGTGTTTTGAGCTTGACTTTTTTCACCTCTGTGCATTGTATATGTCTTCACCCTTCCCTTCATCTTCATCACCCATTCTCCATACTGTGTCTCCATCTCTCTCTCTCCTCACTGAAATCCAGCCACCATTTTTTGCTCCAGATAAGATCTACCCTCTCCCTTTGAAGTTCAAGACCCCTGTCTGGTATTATCAGTTATACGTGCCTTTCTCGTTTCATGAACATGTAACCTCTTCCTTGGCTGGGTTCCTTTTACACTGTCTTATAGTGTTATTTCCTGGGTAGGAAGCTAGTTTTATTTTTATTTTTTGAGTTGGAGTCTCACTCTGTTTCCCAGACTGGAGTGCAGTGGCACGCTCACACTCCCGGCCACCACAGCCTCTACCTGCTGGGCTCCTGTGATCCTTCTGCCTCAGCCTTCCAAGTAGCTGGAACTATGGGTGCATGCTACCATGCCTGGCTAATTTTTGATTTATTGTACAGACGAGGTCTTGCCAAGTTGTCTTGAACCTGTGGGTTCAGGCAGTCCTGTCGCCTTGGCCTCCCAAAGTGCTGGGATTACAGTGAACCTGGTTTTCTTTTTTTTTTTCTTGAGTTGGAGTCTCACTCTGTCACCCAGACTGGAGTGCAGTGGCCGCTCCTGGCCACCGCAGCCTCGACCTGCTGGGCTCCGGTGATCCTTAAGCCTCAGCCTTCCAAGTAGCCGGAATTACGGGCATGCGCTACCACGCTGGCTAATTTTTTGATTTATTGTAGAGATGAGGTCTCGCCTGCCCAGATGGGTCTCGAACCCATGGGCTCAGGCAATCCACTCACCTCAGCCTTCCAAAGGTGCGGGATTACAGGCTAAGCCACCAAGCCCCGCTGAACCTGGATTTCTTAAGAGCAGCCCACAGTTTATGTTTTCACCTTCTTTCAGTACAATACCTGTGTAAAATAGGCGCTCATTAACGATGCAGATATTCTCTCCCACGTTGCCCTGCAGGCGCGTTTGCTTTCTCCAGAGACCAGCTCAGCATTCTCAGCTCTGCAAGTGCATCTCCTCCTTGCTCATACTTCCAATGGGGCCTTGGGTTTGGGAATCCACTATCCTCTGGCCCTCTCTGCCACTCTTGGACCCACCGATCTCTTCAATTGCATGCTCAGGCCCGCCTCAGTGTTGAGCAACTCAACCCAAGGCTGGACGGGTCAGGAAACAGCATTTGTATATGTGGTTTTTACAAGCTTGCTGGGAGTGAGGCAGACCTGGGCTGAGGCCTAGCTGTGCTGAGTGTTAGCTGTGTGACCTTAGGCAAATTCGTCAACTGCTTAGTCTGTCTCCTCACCTGAAAACTGGCGATGATGATGATGATGCTGATGATGCTGGCCTCCCCAGAAGGCGATGATGGGTGTGAAGCCCCTGGCCAGAATCCTGGAATACAGGGTCGCTCCAGCGATGGTAGTGATGATGGAGTGCATTTCGGAGGGCTGCATGTCCTTCCATGTCTCCTCTTGTCTAAGGTCTTCAGCGCCTTTTACTTGGAGAGCCCTCCTTGCTTCTGATTGGCTACTCTGTCGAATAAGCAGGAGTCTCAGGGCTTTGGTGGAGGCTGGAAGCCTTTCCTTTCATTGCCGATTCCCTTCCTGGAATTGGGTCCTACCTTGATCCCTCAGCTCAGCCACCATAGGCTGGATTTTACCAAGTGAGGACAGATCACTTTATTTAAACCCCACTACCACTTGTTGGGCTTTCCAGAGGTTGCCTCCCATATCTTCCACTGAACCAGAGGTGGCCCATGTCTGGCTGTCTCTCTCCTTCCCCTCCCTGCCTCTCTGTCCCCACTGGCTGTTCCTTCTAGCTATTGAGGCTGGAGCAGCTCCCATCTTCCCAGCATGCGTGGGTGCATTCTCAGGCCTCAATTTTTTCAGCAACCCTTATTCGTTGCCCCCCCTTCCC
Source organism: Carlito syrichta (assembly GCF_000164805.1). Taxonomy (NCBI): domain Eukaryota; kingdom Metazoa; phylum Chordata; class Mammalia; order Primates; family Tarsiidae; genus Carlito; species Carlito syrichta. The sequence continues at coordinate 779,247 of NW_007247778.1, read as the reverse complement.
CTTACTCGCTTTTTCCTCCCTGCCAAACAATCACATGGAGAAGCTTGTCTGCAAGGGTTCCATTCAGTTTGCTCTACATTAATGCTCCACTATGGTGCCCCACTGCTGAGTCTTTTACTTGTAATGTAATCTAATAATTTACATGCACTTTGCAAATAATACTCTCAGAGACTCACAACCTGTTTGAAATTGCTCCGCTGTTGCAGTGTTTGAGCTGATGAGAGAGCAGCATGAGAAAGAGTTGTTATGGGTACTACAATGGTATTGTGTAAACCCAGGAAAATAATGTCAGCACAAGGGTTCTGGATTGTAAACTGGACTAGGATAGGGCAAAGCATAGAAGGGGCAGAGGCATAGCAAGCTGGAAGAAGTGAACCAGGTATGCAATCGTTCTTTCTGGGATGCCATAGAAATGGCTTAGTTTTGACATACTACGTGACTTTTACAGAATTAATTGGCACTGTGATTAGGTTGTTTTATTTCTTCACTCAAACATGTTGGAAGCCGATTCTCATGTGCAATAGTAATGAAAATAGAGTAATGCTGTAATAATAGTGCCATTGCAAAGTGAATTGCTCCATTAAACATCTATTTTGTCTAATTTGTATTATGATAGTGTGGGTAATACACATACATACAGACTTAGAGGCACTGATCTTTAAGCAACAGACTTTTAAAAAATATTTTATTTTAAAGATGAGGGGTACAATTCAGGAGTAGGTGTACAAATGGACATTGTACAGGTAAAGTTTGGGCCTCCCTTTAGTTCCCACTTTACCTGGTTTGAGATCAGGTACCCTTATTGATGTTGTGTCCCCCCTCCCACCCCGGCAGTATCCCACTACTGCCAATCCCTTTCTTATACTATTATGGTAAATGTTCAGGATCCACTTATGAGTAAGAACATGTGGTACTCAGTTCTTTGTTTCTGTGTTAGGTCACTGAGTACGATAGACTCTAAATTCATCCAATTTGCTGCAAAATCCATAATTTTGTCCTTCTTTATGGCTGTATAATATTCTATCATGTATATGTACCACATTTTTTTTTATCCAGTCCAGTTTTGGTGGGCAGCACAGTTGGTTTCATGGTTTTTGCTCTTGTGAATAGTACTGCAGTAAACATGCATGTGCAGGTGTCTTTTTTACAGAATGATTTGAGTTCCTCTGGGTATATTCCCAGTAGGGGGATTGCTGGGTCATTTGGAAGGTCAATTTCTAGTTCTTTTAGAAATCGCCACACTAGTTCCCATAGAGGTTGAACAAGTTTGCATTCTCACCAGCAGTGTAGAAGCATTCCCTTAAGAAACAGACTTTAGCAGAGAAGCCCCAATCCTATAATATTGAACAGTTCATGAATGAAAATAATTGGTATGATGGAAGAGTGAATTATTTATTGATATATATAAATTCTTATATAAATACATACTATGTATAAATATATACTATATAAACATATGCACACACAAACACATATATGTATATAAATATACCCACATGAAAACATATATGTTGTGTCAGGCAGATTTGGAAGAAGATACATGACTTGGGCATAAAAATGGTTGCCTTATGTAACCTTTTTTTTTATAGATTAGAAAATATAGTTTATTTAGCAAGTAAATTAGAGAGAGAGAGAAAGAGGAGATTCACCTCCCCAAGTTAGGGGAGGGGGCCAAAGCTTAAGAAAACATGCCTGGCCATGGCTGAAAGAGCATATGACCACGCCATAGCTTAGCAAGGCAATAGCCTGGTAATTGTCGCTTTGACCTGGCAATGGCCGCAATGGTCTGGCAATGACTTATGTTGCCTTTTAATGAGTTGACTTGCTTGAATGGGACAGATATCAGTTATGGCATGTCAAGTCAATAACAGCATCAAGGCTAGGGTGAGAAAACAAGGCTCTGTGTGTTTCTACCTCTTCATTCTCATTACCGTGCCCGAGAACCTCTATTAATTAATATTTTTCAAGTTTGGGGAGAAGTATGGACTCAGAAGAGATGCTCATTTTATTCTTTCATTCATCTCCCAAGCAAGGACATTTATCAAATAATTCTCTCCACAATCGAAACAGGCCTATGCCTTCAGTCATCACTTAACCGTAAGAGCAGAAACAGGGTCTGAGAGTCCAACATCCAGCGTGGCTGCTCCCAGTGGGACGTGTAAGCTTAAAAGTCTAAGACGGTATTATACTTGGACTAGTTTCCAGTGCCTTCACCCTCAGGAGGACTGGCTTTGTGGAGTTATTTGGCAGTAGTTGTCTATGAGTTTCCAACCTCTTGGATGGTATCTCCAGAGAGGTCTTGAAAACCTCCCTGGTCATCTCCAGTCTGGATCCCTGTCTCCAGTGCCCCCACTCCAAGTTCTGCAGGAATGGTATCCAGAAGGGGTTTCACCAGTAGCCTTCCATCTCTCTCCTGCTCTCACTACAGGATTTCGCTTTTGTGGCATTGTCAACATCATCACCTGGTTATCCAGAACCTCAGAAAGAACTTGTCTATAGAGTCAAGATTTTATTTAGTTTAGAATACATTTAACTTTGATATATATAATGTTGCCCTGATGACTAAAATACTGACAGCAAACTTGTTTCATAAACAACTGTGTGTTCCCTGTATCCAAAATCAACAATGTTGATTTTAAACTCCATGAGGATTTAAGGGGACAGTGGCCAACACCAGTGCCTGGCATCTGGATTAATAATATATTTAGTGGAGAAATTTTATTATAAATCTCAATGAAAAAAATCAATATCATATTGTGCTTAAAACATGTTATAATGAAAATTCTCATGGAGTTTGACAGCATCCCTTTATTAATGGGTCTTTTCTGTTCTTTTCTCAGTTGCAAACACACTCTGGTTTTGTCTCTCATTAACTATAGTTCTTATTGCATTCACATTTTGTGACTTCAGCTGTGTTTCTATTCTCACTGGTCTCAGTTCCTTGAGGGCAGAGTTGTAGATTGTCTTCAGAATTCTGTCCCTCTCTGCCTTTTTCTTGGGTATTTAGTGAATGTCCTGAAGTTTAGAATCAATATGGGAGACTTAAGCCAGCTGAGGGAGAACTGGGATGAAAGCTTTTGATGTTTAAAGGTGATGTCATATATCACGTCCTTGCATTAATTCATCAAGTATTTGTTGAGCACTTACTGTGTGCCAGGTCCTATGTTGATCAATGAAATAAAGGAATGGATGGTCAAGAAAGACACGTTCATTAAAAGAAAAAACAGTACAGCATGCTATAGTAGAGATACTTAGAAAATAGAGCACACAAGAGGGAGAAAATGCTTCAAGACGAGTCAGGGAAAGCTCACTTGGCTACATTTGCCAAGTTTGGGAAAATGGGGAGCTTTCATGGGCCAAAGGTGAGAGGCCATTCCTGGCTGAGACACATGAAGTGAAAGTTCATGGCACATTCAGATACCATGAGTGAGGTGTAGCTTGGCCTGAGCATGGAGTCTGTGGCGAGGACTAGGACTGGGGGTTGAAGAAGTATGCAGGGCCCAGGCTAAGCATTTTGGACCTTATTTTATGGCAACATTTTGAGCAAGTGAAAGCCTGATTTCTTTTTGGTGAGGTGTTTTAAATGTAAATATGTAGGGTCAGGGATGGAAAATTGACAGTGTAGACAAGGAACCAAATTATGTAGTGATAATTCTGGAGAGAGATATCACAGGCTGGGACTGGGTTGGGGTGGGGGGACTGGGGTGAGGGTTGGACTCCGAGGTAGAACTCCCCAGAAGGTAGAATTGGAGAGATGCAGTGGAGATACTGATGGGAATGTGAGGCAGGGTTATTGTCTCGGACGTTGTGGTGGAACAGCACGGAGGGACAGCATGATGGGACGGCTTAGTGGGATAGCACGGAGGGACAGCATGGTGCAGCAGCATGGTGTAACAGCACGGAGGGACAGCATGGTGATGGGCTAGGGTGTGAAGAGGAGAAGGCGTGGGTTCAGTTTGGATGGGCGAGTTGGAGGTGCCAGGGGCATGTCTGATGGAGAGCTGGGAATGTGGGTCTGGCAGGAAGCATATGACAGTATGTGGAATTAGGCACATTTTAATAAGGTAAAATTTTTTAATAAGGGCCTGGCACACAGGAGGCTCAGGTTGGAGGCATGGAGTCCCAGCTCTGAGTTTGGAAGGTGAGTTTTTGGAAGTCACTTTTGTGGATCTTGATATATCAGTAGAATAAGTCCAAGGTCCAAGTGGGTGTGGTTGAGAAATTGAAGGGAATGGATTGGTGCAGTGACAAGAGAAAAGTGTCTTACAGAAGTGAATTGAGACCTTAAGACCCAACATCTACTTTTGGAGTAAAAAACCAAGACTGTTTATAAACCCAGAGTCAGATTTGAGTATGCTTTGCTGTTTGGGGTTGCGTTTGATTTTTATCTGCTTTGGTGGTAATGTCCTTCCCAACATGCCTGATTGGTGATAGAAGGTTGCTGCCTTTTTTTTTTTTTTTTAATTTTCTACAAAGCCCAGCATTGATTTATCCTGTCTCTAAGGGGAATCAGCCTCACGTTTGCCAGAACCTTAAGGGTGAGAGAAATGGAACGAATAGTAGCTACAGAGATGTCTCCTCCTCATTGCCCTGGGAGAAAGGCTTTGTGGGAGAAAAAGTTGAAAGAGGGTGTTGAGGAAAAAGAGGTGAGATCTTCAAAGGATGGGTCTAGACATGGGAAACTAAGTCAAAGAACTTAAAAAAAAAATTTTGACCAGGAAGAGAAAATGAAATGCACAAGTGTTTGTTGGTGAGACTGATGATGACATTGGTTATGCTGATAAGAGGGACTGCAGTTGCTGTGTGTTGATGGCACTTACCTATGTTCTAGGGACTGTCACATATGCAATAGCCACTGGAAGTCTTGGAAGGAAGTCGATTGCGTTGCAGGCCACAGAGAGACTAGAAAAGTGTTGTGTAATTACAGAGACCTGTTGACTTAACCAAACCTGGATATGAGTGGGCTGACCTTGTCTTTAACTCCAGTTGCGTGCCAGGAGGAGCTTCGTGGAAGAGCCCATCCTTTGCCTTCTGAGTGAGGAGCTGAGCTTCCTATTGTTTTCAGTGAGCTCTGGCTAAATGCTTTCCCTGTCGATATTTCACTAATGTGTCATATGAATTATTTGTGTTATCTCTGTGCTGTGAAATTAGAGGCCTTCACCCACAGTGTGGTAAGTAGATTAAAACGAAAGCCTGTTTTTTATGGTGTGGGGAAAACTGGGAAACTATCAGGGAAATATTTTGTGTGTGTTTGATCTGACAGTGGGAAGGCCTTGGGATGCCAGTGTCTTCTAAAACCTGAAGGCTGAGCTCCGGCTGGAGTTTTCTTCAAAGAGGTTTATATTTTATCTGTTGGCACTTCTAAGCGGAAGGAAGGTTTGGAGTGGGTGATTCTGTGATGATCCTTTTCTTGCTGTTGTTTTCTTCTCTGTCTTTTTAACTTTGCAGAAAGCCCTTCCAGTTATACACTCAGACCCTGTTTAGGACGTTGGTGGCCAAACAGTCCCCTTTTGTTAAGCAAGCATCCCATTTCTGTTTCTCTTGAAAGGTGCCCTTCAGGACAGCAGAGCCTTTATGTGGGCTGTTTATAATTGAGCCCTGAAGAAACCTAAACAGAAATCATTCTAAACCCAGGCCAAGTGTCTCCTTTGCCTAGCTAGGCAAAGCTAAACCCACACAAGATGAAATCTAACCAGATGATCACCTGAGAACCACCTTGGGACTTCTCCAGCTTGGTTGTCCTCACCTTGGCCACTGTCCCTAGCACCAGTGAAGGCTGAGGGTCGGGACCTCTGTGTGCAGAGATGCAGGAACACAGTCACAGCTCTTTGTGGAGAGGGGTAGGTTGGGTTATGGCTTAAAGGATCCTATGTCCACTTGCAAAACACTAAGGACGAGGACCTATGAAATCCCAAGAAAATGAGTCGGAGAAGATGCTTATGATCCTGAGTCTAGTTGTCCTAGAGTGGTACAATTTAGAAATTTCTCCTCTTTGTTGCTTAAGCTTTCAGTAAGTTAATTTTATTATACATGTGTATATATTTTCTTTTTCCTTATTTTAAATATTAATAGCTTTAGCCTACTCTGACATACCTCTGTCATTTCTGTTTTTTCTTTTTTCTTTCTGCAAAACTGTGTCATGAAAATTAGGGCATATGTAGGATTTGATCATTTCGAGGTAATGTGGGTTGGGGTTCTTTTATTTGATTCTCTAATACTAGGTATGGGGTAACTTCCATGATTTGAAACAATCTTTGTTCCCTACTGTAAAATCATCTGGCGTAGGGTTTAGACTGGCATCATTGCTTAGTACTGTCTTCAGTTTGGGAAATTTTTCTTCCTACTTTAGGTATCCGTTTGGTCATTTAGGCAGAATAGGGAAATAGTACAAAGCTTTGTCAGAGAAAAAAAGATTGGTTAGAAAATTTCTGATCCCCAGGGGCCATGTGGAGCCTTCTTAAGTGTGAGATCATCGGTATATTTAAATTCTGAGCTTCTACACGTAGTGGTCAGCAAAACTCTGTTCTTCCTTGTTAACTGCTTGTTTTCCCTGTGTTTTGAGAGGGGAGACACCTGCCTCTTGGGGGAACCCTCAGCATCACAGAGCATCTGTCCAACTGGCCCCTGTATGACAGATACCTGAAAAGTGAAGCAGTTTGGGGACAGGAATCACTTTAAGGCTGAAGTACATTTTAGAAAGTTAAGGACTGGTTCTGTGGCGGGGAAGTTGAGCTAAATATGCAGTTCTATTTTAATTTTCACTTTATGCCAAGGCAAAAGCATTGGGAGATAGACTATAAATGTATAAGTAAGTCAGTGCAAGAATAGCCCCTTGCAAAATGCAGATTTAGGGAGGCTAAATATTTTCTCACATACTTTAATGCACATGAATAACTAACCCCTGATCAAGTTCCTGAGAAAGAGATGTTGTATAACCATTTGACCTTGATCACTGTAATGAACTATACAGAGGTCTACATAACTGTAAAGTATTTGGTCGTGATAGTCAGCTCGGGCTTCTATAATGAAATACCATAGACTGGGTGACTTAAACACCAGGCATTAATTTTCTCACATTTCTGGAGGCCCTGTCCTCTAATACCATCATGTTGAGTGTTAGGGTTTCAACATACACATTTTGTGGGGACATAAACATTCATTTCATAACACTGGTTTATGCTTAAAGCGTACTGTTAATTTTCAGAGTGATGGATTTGTTTCCAAAAAGTTGTTAAAATTTTTTAGCTTGCTCAGTTGTTTGTTTAAGCAGAGTCATATTTTTCTATGTATAGCTTATCTTAGGCATGATCACCTCTCTTTCTATTCCTGAACTGTTTGAAATTACAGTAGTAAAGCCCACTGTAGTAAGGCTATGGTGTTATTGTTTTAAATTAGAGGGTGTGTGACTTTTTTTGTTGTAGTGCAACAACAAGTTCTTTCATATTCTGCATAATTGGATCACATTTTAATTTTGTGGCAAATAATGATCTATTTTACATTTCTATTAGAAAGACAAGCCCCTGTGGCTAGGTCTGAATTAGGATGTTTGCTGTTAGATGTACTGAAGCAGTGAGCCTTTTAGAGTTGATTCAGCTTCTAAAAAACTCATCTGTGACTCTTTAGGGTAAGGAAATAGCCTTCAATCTAAAGCTTATAAACCGCCAGGGATTTTACCTGAAGACAAATATTGAGCGGACAAGAAAGTGATATATTCAAGCACTGATGCAATCAGAGGATGACCGTCATGGGTTATCCAGTATGGTGTATATGCCAAAAACATACTGATCTTTGATTGAGGCACATCTGTTTATGAATATATTTTGTTATCTGTATGGTTAAGGCCCTGGGTCTTTACACGAAGCAAAATAATGAAGACAAACTGTGGAGAATACACTGGACAAGTAATCAGGAGGCCTGGGTTCTGATCCCAGCCCCACCATTCATTACATAAGTTGCTCCGGGCAAACGGCTTTCACCCTGAGGCCCTCACCTTCTCCACAGTACAGAGACACACTGAGCTACGACTTCCTGGCAGTGCTGACATTCTATTCTCTAGTCCTGTGACTGAGATCTAACTCTTTCAATGCACCAGCAAAGAGGACACTTTATTCGTTCCAAGTTTTCACAAAATTGCTACTTAAGCATCATTTATGTACTATTAAATTCACCCACCCTAAGTATACAATTCCATCATTGTTAGTAAATGTAGTGAGTTGTACAACCATCACCACAATCTAGTTCAACACTTCTGTCACCCCAGAAAGATCCCGCATGCCATTTGCTGTTAACCCCCATTCCTACCTCCAGTCTGAGACAGACATTGATCTACTTTGTCTCTCTATAGATTTGTCTTTTCTGGACATTTCGTGTAAGTGGAATTATGTAATATGTGGTCTTTTGTGTCTAGCTTATTTCACTTTGTGTAATGTTTTGGGGTTCATCCATGTTGCAGCATGTATCAGTCCCATGGTTCTTTTTCCTGCTGAGCAATCCTCTATTGTGTGGCTATACCACATTTTATTTACCCATTCATCAGTTGATGGGCTCCTTTCTCCCATGCCCATCCTGTGGAACTTACTCTCACTGTGGCCTATGCCATACTAGGAAAGAACAGTATTTAGGAAAATGCAGGGTCATTATCTCAAGCCTTCCCTTGCAGAAGCAGCTAGAGTTTTATGTCTTAAACTGCTTTAAACAAGTCAGTGGACTGAGCTGGCTGGGTCATTGAAAATGTGATTAAACAGCGATGTAGCACCTATCAGAAAATGTGAAAGCACTAGCTGTAGGTACTTTTCTGTGAGATGTAATTAATATGAAAGTGAGGCTTCCCATTAGGGAACTTGACTCAAAAGCTTTTCCAAGGGCAGCCTGCTTGTTGTTTTACATTTGTTTTACACGTTGAGTGACGAAGTACTTGGAGGCAAGAGTTAGGGACCCTGGCTGTTAATCTGACTTAGTGATGTCACTTTCAACATTTTTCTCTGGAAGTCATCCGAATCATCAGGAACAACAACAGCAAACCCACAGAGGGAAATGGTTTCATGCCTTGCTTTTCGGCTGGGAATCACAAAGACAGCCAATTCTAATTGCGAAGAAAAAGTAGATACAAGAGAAGAGGACCGAGTTAAGTCTTTGGGCTGTTGATTTCTTCAAAGAGAAACCATGGCTAGACAAGTCTGAGGGATTCATGTGTGGTGTGCTTTACGAGTTGTGAGTGGAGCCAGGATGAGCATTTCCGTTTGCTAAGCTTCTAGCTAATGGAGGGGAACCACCCGGCGTTTTGAATGCTCCTCACATGATTCTCCAGTGTAGCGTTTAGCTCTGGAAATGTGGCTAACCTGCAATCTGTTTCCATCTTCAGCTGTTCCCAGGTTCATCTAATTTCCTGGAATCCATCTTTGGCTGGTGTGTCACGTAGACTCCAGGAGAAGGTCTGCTGCATTTGTCTTTCTCATCTCCAGTGTGTGGTAGATGGGTTTTTTTGCGGTTCTCTGTTCAACATTTCAGAAAGTTTGGGCCCAACAAGTAGTGTGTGTGTTTGTGAGTGTGTATATATGTGTGCACGCACTTTTTTGCAGGTGCATGTGCATGAGTAGATGTGTTTGTATATATTTACACACACACACACACACACACACACACACACACACACACACACACACATACGTGTATTCTTCCAACTGCATAAGACAACTAGGTCTGTGAAAGTCAGCAGTTTGCCTGAATTTAGTTTCACCTGCTGATGACAAACAGGATTAGTAATATCTTCTGGAATTTAGAAGTTAGACTGTTTACTACTCCCAGTGTTTAGAGCATCACACCCTTCCCCTTGGGTCCTGGGAAAGCTTTGCCTTGGTTGAATCCATACAGCAGGATTGTTGAAGAAAGAGATAAGCTGGGATGTCCCTTGGGAAACATCAGACCCTCCCTTGTGCCGAGCCTGAGGTCTGGTAGCAATGGGCAGGGAAGACTGCCCGAAATGTGTGCTGCCCAGCCTAAGGAGGAGCAGACTGCATCTAGACGTGATCGCTTTCTTATCTCTCCCACAGTTTTACAGGGGAAAATGCTTTCTTCTCTCTATCAGGAAGGAACTAGTGATGGAAAACGATGTCATGTCTCTTAGTTGGAGGCGGGGATGAGGGAGGGATGGTCAGTGTCCTCTTTTATTTGGGCCTCTATGAGATTACATCACTCATTACTAGGATTTTTAATGTAGGAGTCCCTGTCTGCATCCTTTGTGTTTCCCAGGGACCCTAATGCAGTGCCTTGCACACAGCAGGTACTCAGCTGTTGTTTTGTGAGTAAATAGCTGGTGCATAAACACTTTCTATTCGACAAACAATGTTTGTGAATTTGCTGGTATTCACAATGATGCCTGACACTATTGCTGGGTGCCCATGGTGTAAAGATAAGAAGTCCCTCGTTCTTTCCCTTCCTCTCACCCTACCCCCCCTTCCCTCCTTCCCTCCCTCCCTCCCTCTCTCTCTCTCTCCCTCTCCCTCCATCTTTTCCTCCCCCCCTCCCCTCTCCCTTGCTGCCTGCTGTCCTTTCTCCCTTCCTTCCTTCACATGTACTCAGTCTTAGGCTCACCAGGCACTGCACTAAGGGCTGAGGTTACAAAGAGGATATCATCTGCATCCTCGATGAGCTTTTAAGAGTGATTAACACTGGACTTTGGTATGTGATATGAGAGGTATTCATAATAAGATTTCTTGCTTATTGATAGCATACTCAGCTCTAGGTACTGAGCACACCTTAAAATTCTCCCTCCATCCCTAGGAAGCAAGAATCATGATTCCCTTGTTGCAGATGAGGAGACTGAAGTCTGGAGCAGTTGGTTAGTCTGCGTCTGGAAGGTTGCTCTGAGCTGTGGCTTGTGGCTCCTACCACACAGCCCAGCACAGTTCCCCATCCTCTTCCCCCGACGCTGTGACATGTGTCTCCATAGCAGCCTTGAGCCCAGGTTCCCTCTCCCTCTCTGTCTATGCCCTTCTTCATCAGCGGAGGCCGGAGGTAGCAGTCCAGACCAGTGAAGCTACTTTGAGTTGCACAGTACTCAGCCAAGTCAGCTGACCACAGCCACCCCTAGAGATTGTTTTTCTACTTTCTCTTGCCCTCTGGCTGTTCCTGTGGCAGCTTCTTCACCCTTCCGGTGCCAGGTTTTCCTTTCATTCCTTAGGTATTCTGTTGCCCTTCCTAGGCCTGGTTGTGCCAGAGAACTCCTTGAGATTTCACTCTCTTCCTCACTGTCTTGGCTGACTTCCGGCTGACTAGACAAAGTGAAACTCCGATCCTGCTGGAGGAATTCCTGCGTGCATTTCTGACAAGTAACTTTAACTGATTGTTGAGAACAACCCGCAATTGTGGCTTGGCAGATGTGTGCACTGCTGTGGACTGTGAATATTAAAGACACAGTGTTTAGGGCATGGTAGGACCGGTGAACACAAGGCCGTGGCATCCTCAGAACCCCACCCCCGCCCCCACCCCTCCCTCCTCCAGTGCTTTGCAGCTCTAACACTCTAACAAGAGCTGCTAAGAGAGAAGTGGCTGAACCTGGCATTGGCTGAGGAATGGCTTTATTCAGCCAGACTCTTGTGGGCTTGCTGCCCCTTCCTGGAAGCTGTCCACACGAAGAAAGCCGTAATGATTACTGTGGACCCTGCTCTCGTTCACTGCTTTTGCAAGAAGGGGAAAAAAGCTCCAACTTCATAAAAGTTAGAAAGCCTTGTCTGGGTCCACATGTGACGTGCTGATATTTTGGGGCAGGATTTGGCCCAGTGTAGGCCAAACAACAGGCGAACTGCAATGGTGCCGACCAGCACATTGAAGTTTTTAGATGGAAAAGCCTGAACAGAATGTTCGGCTGGAGCTGGGGACATATTCCTTTCCTATTTTATCTCTGCCATAAGCCTCGGGGCTGATTGGAAAATACACCCACTGCAGGATTTGGATAGCCAGGATTTTATGTTTATTTCTCAGACCTGCTCACGCACAGTCAGTCTCAATCTCTCTTTTTCTCTTGCTCGCTCTTTTTGGGTGGAAGTCTGAGCGCTGCATGTCATATTACCAGTGAGGAAGTGTTCTTTTCCCTTCTGGAACAGTGCTAAACTTTTCTGACATGAAGACTGAAAACCAAGTGATTTGTGAAAATGCAAATCTCGTATCTCAGTTCCTTGTGTAAAACCCAACATTGGATTCCTGTTGCTCTTAGAATATAATCCAAACCCTGTAACGTGGCCTGAATCAGTCCCTGTCAGGCTTTCCAACCTCATCTTTCTTCTGTCCTCCCTTGACTCCCCTCTCTAGCCATACTGAATTTTGGTCCTTGGACATGCTAGGCACTTTTACCTCCACGTGCTTTTCCTAACACCTGAGTCATTGCCACCACATAGATTTAGCTATTGCTTCATTTATTTAATAAGTATTTGTGTTCTTCTTTTTTTTTTTTGAGTTGGAGTCTCATTCTGTTGCCCAGACTGGAGTGCAGTGGCATGCATGTTCGTGGCCATCCCAATGTCAATCTGATATACTCAGGCCTTCCACCTCAGTCTTTCAAGTAGCCGGAACTACAGGAGCACATTACCACGTCTGGCTAATTTTTTGATTTATTATAGAGATGAGGTCTCACCAAGTTGCCCAGGTTGTTCTCGAACCCATGGGCTCAGGTGATCCCCTCACCTTGGCCTCCCAAAGTGCTGGGATTACAGGCTTGAGCCACTGCACACGGCCTATGCTGCATCTTTTGAGTCCCAGGTGCTGTTCTGAATCCCGGGGATACAGTAGTGTGCAGGTGACAAGGCCCCTGCTCTCATGAAGTTTACAGTCCTCACTTGCTAATTCCCATCCATCTGATGAATCTCTCTTAGATCTGCCTCTTCCAGGAAACTTTCTCTGAATTCTTTCTTCAGGGTTAGACATCATTCCTTTGCCCTCTAGCACACCTGTTTTCTTTATAATCACACTTCTAACTTGCCTGAATTCAGTGTTGAACTCTTTGGGAGCAGAGAAATTTTTTGTCCAAGTTGGCACATAGTAGGTACTCAATAGAAACCGGTTGAAGAAATCACTGAAGGATACATTTAACATAAAGGCCTCAGTGAAAAAAATGTGTACTCTCTACCATCATTTTGAACAAAACTCACTCTATGTTGTCAACAGCTTGGCAGTGGCCTTTGACCAGTAGGAAGCATCTACTATTTCAGATGATAAGTTTGCTGTCAGTCACACCGTTGTGCCTTTGTAGATAATTTGACTTCCTGGTTGCTTTTAAGATTTTCTCTTTCTTTGGTGTTCTGCAGTCACTATGATATGTATAGGCATGGATATACTTATTTATTCTGCTCAGGACTTGATGTACTCATTCAGTTATTCTGATAACTCATGTTTTCCTTTAATTCTGGAACATTCTTTGACATTTTCTCTTGTCTGAATTTTGTTTTCTGATGCTGCTGTTGGACATAGGAGTGATTTACTCATTTTTAGCTTCTAGTTCACTTTTCATATTTTGTTATCTCTGATCTTCTGTATCTAATATTTTAGGAGATTTCCTTGGTTGTTTCTTTGAGTTCACTCCTCTCCAATCTGCTGTTTAGACTACCTGTTGCATTTTTAAATGGTGGTTGAATATACAAAAAGTGGAGTGATGATGGCTTTACATGTGAAAACATTCATGCAACCATCACACACGTCAAGACAGAAAACATTCCCAGCTCCCCTGCAAGGTATCTCTCAGGCAATATATCCTTCCGAAGCAAAATGCTCTTCTGACTTACATCATCATAGATTAGTTTTGCCTCTTACCGAATTTCCTGTAAATGAAAACATGCCAAATGCATTCTTCTGTGTTATGCCCTTTCAGATTATAATTTTACATGACTACATTTGTCCTTTCTAGAATTTTTCTTCAAACTTGTCTAATTTTTGGTCATTAAAATTTTTGACTTGCTTATTTTACATTAGTCTATTGCATCAAGTACTTGTACTAACTTTTGTAATTTATATCTTATATATAGTGGATCTGTTCCTTATATGATTATAATTTTTTATTGCAAAATCATCTTCATCGGAAATTATTTTTCCCAGCGAGTCCTGTGTATCTTAGGTCATGGAAGAGTCCCTCTCCTGCAACACAGGATAGTGTATGTTCAGAAGCTAGATATAGTTGCGTATTCCATAGGTGTAGGATGTTAGCTTCTCATATGAGCTTTTTTTTTAATCGACCTGGAATTCCAGGAAGTTGACAAGTTCCCTTTTTACTTCCCTGGGCAAGGGATAGAGTTTTTCTAGTCTTTCTTTCACAAAAGGGGATCATTTTCCAAGGATGCCTTTTAAATAGACATCCCAGTTCTAATGTCTGATGCAAGGCATCACCTCCCACTCCTGTGAGGGTATGAGCACCCTAGGTCCTACCCTCAGAGTGCTTGTAGATAAGGGTGAGTGTCCTCTGCTCCAAACCATCATTGCATTATCTGTATGCTTTCTTCTGGTTCTTTTTCTTTGCTTCTAGCCTCTGCATTTTATTCTAAATTCTGGCCTCTGGTACATTTGTGTAAAAGTTGATTGAGGCCTAGCCCAGACCTGCTAAATTTAAACCTCTTGATGAAGGACTTAAAAACCTTATGTTTTTACTAAATTCTGCGGGTGAATATTAAGATCAAGCAAGAGTGAAAAATATTACACGTTTGAGAAATAGAAATATTATACTACATGCATAAATGCTGCATAGCACCTAATAGTAAGTTCTATTTTAGCCAGTAATGTTATGAGGACCTAATGGCTCTTTCTCCGTTTCTGTTCATCTTACCTCTAACATCACATCCCTGCGAAAGGAGGCACTGAAATATCCAATCTGGATATTCAGGCAAAAATGAGTTGGTCTCATTCTATTTTGAGTGAAATTAATCTTTCCTGACCCATGGTTGGAGGAGACCCTAGGCAACAGTGTCTCACTGATTTCTGCCTTTGTGTCTCATCAGAAGTATCGTGATAACTGAGTGTAAAAACTTCTGAAGAACCATAGGAAAAAAATACTAAACATTTTAGTTCATTCAGAAATATTTCCTGGAAAAATTGGAGTTAGGGTTTCAGTGTTTGAAAAACCTCGTGCCGTTAAGTGCCCGTGAGACTGAACCTGACTTGAGGCAGATCATGCAATTACTGTAAATCGTGTTTACAGAGAAACCTTCAGAAGCTCCCATTTCATGTCTTCACCGCTTTTTTGCTTGGAATATGGTTGCATTGCTTTGGGGGCCTGGTTCCAAGTTTATCTCTTGGTGGACTGTTTGACCTGCCTCCCCTACCCCAAGCCTTTCTGGCAAATGGCTACCTTGGGATACAAGAAACTGCCTGTCATTCTTTCCCTTTATTTTCATTTACTTTTAAAAATTTTATGTATTTATTTTTTATATTTTTTATTTTTAAAATGTGGGGTACGATTTAAATTTAGGCATTCAAGTGGTCATCATACAAGTAAAGTTTGGGTCTCCCGTTAGTCCCCACCTGACCAGGTACCCTGACTGATGCTGTGTGGCCCCCCCCCCAGTGGTATCCTACGACTGCCAATTCCTTTTTAATTCTTTCCCTTTATTTTTGCTTATATTTTTAAATTTTATGTTAAAATTTTATTTTTTTTTAATTTTAAAGATGTGGGGTACAATTCAGATTTAGGTATACAAGTGGTCTTCCATGCCACCCTCATGACCTATATTCAGGGTTTTGTTTGGAAAGTTGAGACGCTTCATGGAAGCACCACGCATGACCCTCCAGGAGGCGTGGCTGTTGTTTATACACCCAGGGGCCCAGGTAAAGTTCGGGCCTCCCTTTAGTCTCCACTTTAGCTGGTTTGAAATCTGGTACACTTATCGATATGTCCCCCCACCCCGGGCAGTGTCCCACTACTGCCAATCCTTTTCTTATTCTTTCCCTTTATTTTGGACAAGGAGTAGGTGCATGGATGTGCTAACAATGCACAGAGACTTTGACATTTAGGACATTTGATAAGATCGGTCAGCCAGGTTTGACCCCGCTTGGGCCCCTGGGTGTATAAACGATAGCCACGCCTCCTGGGGGGTCATGGGGTGTTTCCATGAAGCATCTCAACTTTCCAAACAAAACCCTGAATATAGGTCATGAGGGTGGCATGGAAGATCATCGTTGTTGTGGAGCCTGATTGAGAAAAATCATTTCTTGTGTCACTTTGTCGCTGTGGAAAAATGTGTAGCCTTTTGCATTTGTTAAAACAAGTTGGCTTCTGCTCGCTGGTCTCAGAACACACTTTGAGTTTCTTTTTTTCCCTGGGACCATCAATTTAAGTCAGGAGTGATCTAATTATGAGGAAGTGAATCAGTCCTCTGGATGGTAAGTGTTGACTACCCTGGGAGAAGCTCTGGCAGATGGTTAGTTCAGCGTGAATTTACCTTGGGATCAGGGCTTTAGACTGACAGCTTTTTTCACTCAATTAAGTGCAACAACTGCCAAAAGGACAGCATTGAACTTGATGCAAATCACCGCTGTCGCCAACGTTGATCAAGTTTAAGCCTGTGCCCTGAGTCAGCCAAACTTCTTAGGGTGCTTCAAGGTACCTCAGTGTGAACAAAAACCAAAACCTGGCAAGGTGCAGAGAGGACCAGGCGGCCCCTCCTTTACAATGTCGGTATTTATTTCCTTTTCCAGGTCAGCTGCTTTATTTAGGGCCTCTATTTTGGTGCCTTGTCTGTCAGTGATTCATTTGGTATCTCCTGCAGTTTGCTTTTGCTCTGGGCCCCAATGGATCCCGCAGCGACTCTACGTTCCAGAAAGTTCACTTCTTGCTCTTTTATTGGGGGTACCACGTGACACCACCCCGCATGCTTTTTGCCTACCCTGGATGGCCTCTCTACACCTGAAAGGCAGAGTCCAAAAAGGAGGGAGGGCTTCCCAGCATGTCTGCTCCTCGAGAAGCCCCACATAGCTTTCTAGGCCATCCCTCAGAAAGTCCATTTATGCCGGAAACAACTGTGCAGAACCACGCTCTTACTCTTCTGTCAGGTGGGGCTGCCATGGATCCTGTCCTCGCCATAGCATACAGCTTTGGCTTCTGTGTGTCTCTTTCTGTTCCCCAAATATTTTCCTCATCTCACCCCTGACTTAGTGCTCTGATTCTGTGGCGTCCAAGGTCAGGGCCCATTAAGATGTTTCTGAATAGTGTAACAAGGCTTTGGTGGAGGATCCTGCAGAGGGAAACTCTTGCTTCGCCTGTCCCAGGCCTTCCCGCCTGCACCTGCCCCCCAGGGCAGTCCCGGTGCCCAGCAGCACTGCACAGCTTGCTCTGTGTTGTTATTTCTGTTTTACAAGCCTGGGGAATCTGAGCCTGGAATTCCTCAGTCAGGTATATGCCGTTGTCAGCCTGTTATCAGTTTCCTGATGGACTGTGTAAGCAGTTTTGATAATCCTTGTCATATGTGATTATATTCCCCCCCCCTTCCCATAACATCTCGGTGTAATTGGTTTGATAAACTCGACTCAGTCCAGTAGTTTGCTTGGAATATCCTGTCACCTTCTGTCTGTGTGACTAAGATGGTTTTGAATTGCTCTGCTCAGGGAAAATCGGGCTTGGAGCACCAGGCCCTTAGCTGCAATCACCGTGGGCAGATGGCACAGGCCTGGGGAAGCTCTGGACTCCAGTTAAGCTTCAGGAGTCGAAATGAGATTTTTCCTTCCTTCTCTGCTTAGGCCGAGAGTTGTGCATGTTTCTGTGTGTGGGTTTTCAGGATACAGATAATATTTATCTTGTATCTCTATAACTGCTTCCTGGGGCCATTGGACTAACTTGTTGTCCATAGGAAGTTGGATGTGTTTGCTTATTCACTTATTGAATGCCTGCTTTGTTCCAGGAAGAGTCAGGTAGGGAAAGGAGCTTTTATTTTTTTCTCCTTTTTTTCTTTTCATTCCTTCCCCTATTGGTGCTGCTCTTGAGGGCAGAGAAGGAGTAGTTTGTATGCTCTGGCAAATAGTCATCATTTTGGTGGATTTAGGGTTAAACTAAAATGCAAAAGCTACTGGAGGCCGTCACTTGCTAACTTTAATTTGTCTGATAATTTAGCACCTCATGGAGCACCACGGCTTCATGGAGAAGGCAGTTTTAGAATTGAGATCGGAAGAATGAATAAGATTTTAAAAATGAGAGACAGTCTGGGGGAGATGAGAGAAGGGCTTTCCTGCTCTTGAGAGAAGACAGTCTCGGCTAAGGCAGGAAGGTTGGAAAGCCCGGTGGGGAAAAAGGACAGGCCTGCTGGCACATGGGTGGGAGAGAGGGGAATACAGGGGAATCATAGGAATTGGTATAGGAGAGTGATTGTTGGGCTTTGGGGTTTGCATTAATAAGTCTGTCGGCATGCGGGAGTCTTGTGAGGTGTTTGAGCTGAAGGTGGTGTCCTCACACTTGCACTTCCAGAAAATATATATATACTAGTCTAGGGAGTCGTCTTTTCTTTTCAGAGGAGAGTATAATGTAGGCCGAAGTGCATATACTCCTCAGATAGTCATTATTTTAAAGAAATATCATTTTTGAATTAAAATTCTTTGTCTATTAGTTCCTTCCCAGACACACATTTCTCTGTAGTCATCCCTGAGAATTTCTGTTCTGCCTCGTCTTAGCAGACGGGAGCTAGGGACACCTCTGTCTGTGCCTCTCTCCAGGCCAGCCGTGCTCCTGCCCGAATGCCCATAGCCAGGATATGCAGCAGTTGCAGGTGTGGATGTGGTAGAGATGCAACTGTGGCCAGATCATCAGCACTCGTTTCTCTTAGGCCTATGTTCTTTTCCTAGATCTAAATTTAAAGTGGAATCAGAAGACATCACAACGGTTTATTTTACGTGAACCAGACCCATTCTTTTAAAAGAACACGGCTGTCTGTTTATTCCTAGACTGTTCTTCCTTTAAAACGTTGGTACTTTGCTCATCACGGGTTTTTTTGCATTCATATTAATTTTTTAAATCTTGCACTAAAATATTATTTACCTTGATGGGTTTTTTGGGGCATCCTCTTAAATTCATGCAGAGATGAGGGCCTCCAATTGGCTTTCTAGGAGTCTGGCCCTGTTGGGTTTACAAAACAGAGTGGAAAATCTTTCAAATGCTGTGAGTCATTTGAGCATCTCTTCGAATCTACTCTCATCCTTATAAAATATGTCCCTTTTACCACATAAAACAGGCAGCAACCAAACCAGTACACCCCTCAAGTCTCTCTTGAACGCACTAGGGGTATCTTCCCCTGGGTGTGTGGTGGGTGGTGGTAGGCTCTTCACTGGCTGTACCCCTCACCATAAGGCACTGAGATGTGCGTGGGAGACTCCTTGTAAGTGGAAATCTCCTTGTTGTGCCTGACTTCACCAAGTCTCTTTGGATGGGGTCCAGGACAAACCTGCTTCATAATGAGTTCTGCCGGGTAGTGGAGGGTATTGAAAGCATGGTCCACTGGATTTATATTTTTTGACATCTTGACAGTTCCCAGTGAACGTCCTTCCTTTAGCCTCACCTGACAGAGCCCGGTGTAGAGTGAGAAGTTACCTACAGGGTTTTTCCTCGCCTGGAATGAATAGAGATCTGCCAGTGAAACCAGAGGGAGAAATGATAGATTTGGAAGGGACTACCAGAGAGCTAACCCTCCTGCCTTATTTTGCAGTTGGCACATCTGAGGCCCGTGACGGACAGTGTCTAGAACTGGGGCCGTGGTTCCCCCTTGCCAGGCTTCTCCATCCCGTGGGCATGGTGCAGCCCTTGCCTGGAGATGGGCTCCACTCTGCTCCGCCTGTGTGGCAACCTGTTATGAACATCTCTCTTTGGTTCTAGGTTTCAGCACCTTTCTTTTCTAACAACATTAGGCCCCTTAAGCGCCTTTATTGCCATGTAGGGAGAGGGAAAATGCAGACAGCTTTGTAATTGAACAACCATGCTCTTGTCAGTATTCATTGTTTTCAAACTGGCTATTATGCAAGAGGGGTGGGCTAAGGCCCTGGGTGGCACCAGCAAGCCATGCTGGTCCTTCCTGCGTTGCTGCCTTAACTGTTCCCACACCAGGCTCTCCTGTGATCCATGGGGCAATGTGTCTTTAAATTTTTGTTGTTTCCCAAGTTCTGCTCTGGCAAGCAAGCTCTGCCTTAAACCTGCAGAGTTAAATTTACCCAGACTGACAACTGTATATGCAGGGTTTAGTTACATAACAGCAGTTGCTGCTTTTCACATCACGCTAATCCAAACACGGTGCTCAAAGAGACCATGAAAAAGCCACCTCCCGTTTGGTGCGCTTACATGGGTGACTGGATTATGTGTCTTTAAATTTTTTTTTAAAGGCTGTAACAATTATCCCATGATCCTGACTCTGGTGCCATGAGGTGGCTTTTGAAATATCTTAATTATTAGGTTAGCAGATGCTGTGTGCACATGTGCAATTTGTTAATTTATGCTGTTTGAAAGGAAATCCAGTTGTTTGTGACATATTTCATAATATTATGGCTAACTGAATCGTAGTGCTACGGGCGTTAAGAAGCTGCTAGCAGGGAAAATTTGTGCGTTAGCCTCCTGTGTTCTTTGATCGTCGCCTCGAGCGTGGCCTGCGCAGCTTCTCTGTGACTCCCACCTCCTCAGTTTCCACCTGAGAAGATCGTTAGATCCTTGCACACCTGCAATGGGCTGGTGAGGCCAGGCAGAGTGCCTTCAGAGCTGCAGGCATGTTGGACAAGGCGGCTTTTCTGTCCTGATAGAGGCCTGACTTGTCAGGTAAACTGCTGAGCTGCTGGGTTGCCACACAGAGACTCGGGGTGTCTGAGGACAGAGTGGGTGGGGGGCGGATGGGTGCATGCTTTTGGTTGCTTTAAGCTTGAGAGGCTGGTATAACAGATAGTCAGCATAAGCTGCTATTCAACTATTCAAGTGAGCCCTAAATATTAATTGCGTAGTTATGCATGCAACACTGAATAGATGTGGTGTCATGGGGTCGCAATACAGGACCTTGGGGGTCAGATCTGGATGTGAATTGTGGCTCTCAGTTTACTAGTGGTGAGACTTGGGCCAAGCCATTTTGTCTCTTTAAGGGTTAGTTTCCACAAAGGGAATATAAATAAATACCTATCTACTAGGCTTATTGATCAAGGTCGTGAAGCGACTAGCATTGTGCTTGGCACATATTAGATGCTCAGTAAATGATCAGACCTTCTTTTTCCTGCTTTTGACACTCCTGTGGGATGGAAAGACACATGTGACCTCAGTAGATTACATTCCAGATGAAGAGGGAAAGCATCCATAGGCACTGGATAAAATAAAGGTCAAAGTAAGCATACATGACACAGGTAGTCTGTGAGTCATTGGCTTCTGAGTGTTGAGGACCTAAAGCTTAGTGAGTTCAAAGGAGGAGATCACTGGTAAACTTTTTAAAGATGTAGCTCTTAACCAGTCTTTGAAGGATGAAATTTAGAGGTGGCAAGACTGTTGGGGATTGTTAGGGGGAGGGTGTGGAAATGGGGTTGATCATGGGGGATGTTGGTGACGGGAGGAGTGGGCAATTGCTTATTAATGGGGCAAACAGTGTGTGTCAAAGCACAGAGATAGAGAGGTCAAGACCGCTAGGGAAAACAATGAGAATATACATTTGTTTAGAAGTGATGGTTCATGCATGAAAAATAGTGGGATAGGAGATTCGAAATGTAGATCACAGCCCCGCAGTGGAGAACTCTGAATACTATCTGAAGGAAGGCCTTGCCTTATCCAGTGGGGCTTGGTTTATTAAGGCCTGGAGCTCTGGACAGACCTACAGACTTCCAGGAAGCCCAGCAAGGCAGTAAACCCACGAGTGAGGAGTGGACCTCTAGTGGCCAAGACAGTTACTGCAGCACCTCATGGTATGAATCCTATTTAATGCGTTAACTCTCACAAGCTTGGCTATGTTGTATTATAAGCACATGGAAAGCAGAATACAAATAATGTCTAGGCTGTTCGCAGTGATGGTTAGCAGCCTAAAATCTTACAGAATCAAAAGTACTATAGCATTCATTTTTTTTAAAGAAAGGAAGAGAGGCTGGGGCCACTTTGTGATGGGGGTAAATGCACCCATATGCCTCTGTGGAGCCTAAAGACATCACCGGCTTACAAAAAAGTCATCATTGGTGATGCTGAAATAACAACATTAACACTATTATTGATAATCACAACAGCAGTAACCAAGGGGCTAACATTTTTGGCCTGGGGCTGTGTGAATCATTTTACTTGTATTGTCTTATTTAATTCTCACAGTGCAAATGGTACTGCTACTGTCCTCGTATTACAAGGTAGCAAGAGTAACTTAGAGAGATTAATTAACTTGTCCAAGGTTACACAGTTGGAAAATCATGTAACTGGAATACAAACCCAGGCAGTGTAGCTCTACCCATCCTTTAACAAATACTCTGTACACCCTAGTAACCTCCAAGTGTAGGTTATGATGAAATCCTGTTCAGGAAACCCTTTTACCAACACAATGAAATGTACATTTTTGCATTCAAAAATACTAACAGAGAAAAATAGAATTGAGTGTCTGTTGCCTCTGAAGTCTTGTAGGGGGAATACTGCTTTCTCCAACAATGTGGTCCAAGTGAGATATTATTATACATTTTAAGTAAAATAAGAAAGATGGGATGGCTCATTCCCATCTCCCCTCCCCCCCCCAAGTGTGTTTTCTTTCTTCTCTGGAAACTTCGAAGGGCACAGGGTTGCACATCTCTGAAAGGCATTCAGTTTGCCTTCTGCTCTAGAACTTGAAGCAATTTCATTAGTGCTCTTGTTGATTTGCGTTGGTCTTAGTGTGCTTCCCACGAGCCGTTCATTATCACAGCCCTGGCCCTGCTGCAAGAGAGAGTGAAGGGCAGCTAGAGGTGCTGTTGGTAAAAGCACGCTCCCCAGGGCTGTAGAAAATTGCTGTGAAGCGGTTTCCAGCGGCATCAATTCTTGAAAAGGGGGCCATCGTAAGACCAACAGCCCTTCCTACGTGCCCCCAGAGCCATCCACTCAGGTTAATGTCTCAGGGTGGCATATGGTGGAAATGGAGCATTAAGTTGGGAGTGGTGACACTTGACACTGTCACTATTTGTATGACCTTGGGAAAATTATTGAACCTCTCTGGGTCTCAGCTTCCATAACTGCAAAAGTAGAGATCAAAAGATATCACATATGCAAAGCAATTCACATCATGTTTCTTCACAAGCAAAGGGAGCTGCTATTATTGGTGGTATTGTTCATAGTTCTTTTGAGTTCAAATGAGAAAAACCAGACTCAAACTATCTTGAGCAAAAATGGGAATTAAGGGACTCATGTAACTAGAAAGTTCAAGGGGAAGATCAGACTTTAGGAAGGGCTCAATCTAGGAGTCACAGAGTTTCTGTGTTGGCCTTTCTTTGTTCACAGGCAGTTCTTCTCCAACTAGCGGTTTAAGGGAAAAAGATACTCATTGGCTCAAGTTGTGTCATGTGACACCCCATTCCCACTCTGCACCAGTAACTGTCTGTGGGAGAGGTTGGGGTATAGTACACCCAGTGGCAGGACTGGGTCTTGTGGAGCACATAGTAGATTCGAAAATATACATTATTGGGTTATGAGTGGATAGCATTTAGGTAGGCTGAGCTGAGATGAAGAGAGATGTACAGTTATTTCAGGAAGATTGGAACAAAGTATAAGGGGTAGGAATTGATGTGTTCAAAGATTAGTAAAATGATACATGGTTGGAATAGATAGTTCATACTGGGAGGTTGGAAGATATAAGGTAGAAGAGAGAGAATATGGGTGTCAAGGGCCTTGGTGTGGGCTGGGGTTTGGCTGTTATTCACTAGATAATGAAGAGTTGTTGAGGGTTTCATGCCAAGGAGGTATAATAGTAATAGCAACAACTAGCATTTGTAAGCACTATTTCATTGGCCAGTAACTGTCGTGATGGTGGTTTGGCCTCACAACAGCCCTGTGAGGCAGGGCTTGGCTATCTTTTATGTATTAAAAAATGTTGACTCTGTGATCTGAAAGGCCAAGTTCTTTGATAACCAGAGTCACAGAGCTGGGAAGTGGACTTGAGTCTCTGCTCACCCATCATATACTCTAGGTGAGGAACATGGCGGGTTGGGGTGTGAACTGGCAGGAGCATGTGTCAATCATTCATTCATTCCATGAATCATTATTCAGTGCCAACTAAGGAAAAGCAGTAGACTGACTCACTGCCACAGTGACTTTGGATCTCAGGGAAGTGAAGACCATGGTGGATTGTGGCAGGCTTCTGGAGTTTGGATGTTTCCAGGTAAACAAGGCTGAGCCCACACTGAGCTGCAGAAGACCCCAGTTACTGAACACTGTATCCACTGTTTTGTAGCAGTTATGCCTTGTTGGTGAAAGGAGTGCCAGTGAGTCTTGGATGGGGGTGGTAGACATTTCCATCTTTTACTGATCGTGAAGGTTTTTCCTATACCATAGGTATGGCATGCTGGATCCCTTGTAGCCTGGTTAGGAAACTGGCAATCAAGAGGAATTCGCCTTTAAGCACAAGCTAGTACAACATGTCACTTTTAAAATAAAACACATTCATTTACAGAATGACTATTTTATGGTGAAGAGCAGTCTGTCTGAATGAGAGGAATTAAAGGCCAATGGTCAAGACGTTTGCATTATTCACACCACCCTCCTCAGTAAATCACAATTGCTGACACTGCAGGTCAGCACTCACTTAAGTAGCACTGTGTTGGTTAAGGGTGACGTGTGCTGACATGACCTCTGAATGCAACATGCTCTGTGGAGAACTACCCCCTAAAAGCTGCACGGATCTCTTGGCTGTCAACCCAAGTACCTTGTGCACTGTTAAACGAGGTATAGATCGAGCCTGGCCTGCAGTTGTAGTCTTCATTCCAGGCAGCCTTTTTAAGAGAAGTGAAGCCTGATTAGTGATGGTATTTGGCATTCAGACCTACAGCCCTCTGAAGACCTGATTTTTAAGTATTTCTGTTACCACCAGGTTTTCAGACAGAGGCAAGACTACAGAAGGTGGGAAGCACTCATGGATGAGCCCGTTGGCACCTTGGGTCTTGAGAAGCTGTCTTGATGGACAGAGTTGTACACACCAGGCTGTGTCCTTGTGTTACTGCATGAGCAGTGTCGGCATGAGCACCACTTTACTGTTTGTAAAGTACTCTGGTCTCTCCAAATGGAGAGGGAGACCAGAGAAGCTGTCACTGTCTCATTTCCCTTGATAGGAATGATAGAGGGGAAGATGCATATTTTAAAGGTTGTCAGTGTGTTGATCTGCGAAGCACTGGGCTTGACTAAAATGGTTTTGACACAGCCAAAGAAATACAATAGTGAGTCTTCTGCTGTCCTGGGACACATCTAAGTGAACGAGAAAGGGGCTGGCTGTGTGGTCATGTCATCTTTCCATTTCACTTTTCACTCTTAGCTATTTGTGTGCCCTTGATCAGAATGGATTTCTACTTCTTTTTACTACAAGGAGAGAGACAGCAGCATGGATGTCTTTTCTTTTAAAACTATCCATGTGTGAGATAATAATATGGGTAATAATTCTTGGGGGTACCATTTTTTTCTGGTACATACGCTGTCAAGAGTAGTACCCAGAATTTCTTGTGTGGTGTTTTCATCCTGCATGATGGTTGTACCAGGCAAGTACAGCTAATCTCATTTTTAGGTGAGGAAGCACATTCAGAGCTTTGCCCAAACCCATGGTGGCAGGGCCAGCATTTCAACAAAAGTCTCCCCACTCTAAAGATTACCTTGTTTCCAGTACACATCGTGGCAACCCACTTGAAAACTCAAGTGCACCAAATATCTCTGTGATGCATTTAGTCTTAGTTTATAGACCATTAATTTCTCAGCTGAAGGGCTAAGAATCTTAACTTATGAGCAACTGAAGATCAATCAAGTGGGTGTGTTTTTAAGGAAAGCCAGTGGGAAAATAAGATTCATGTATACAAGCACAAGTATTTTCATCTTACATAAATTATACATACAGTTTCACACACACACATACAAGCATTCCATAATCTACCCATGGGGTGATATGTAGGTTCATCTTTGAATTCTTTATGTAACTTATCTCTATGGCCTTGTTTTTCACAAAAGCATCTTCTGATGATTAAAGGTAGACTCACTTTATGCATGAGATGTCTCTATAAAGTTCATGTCTGTTTAGTTTCTACATGGCATCATGCTCCCATATGCAATGTAAAGCACTCAATTTTATGGAACTGATTGGGTATCCCTTTTGTTCATGGGAAAATATCCCTTGTAAAGCAAGATTTTATACCCTCTTTTGGTGTGTTTCCTAATTTTAGGTCTTAGCACAATGATGTACATAAAGCATGACATGTTTTGTTTTGTTTTTTTCTGGATCAAATACTAATTGATAGAGAAAAGTCATTGATATATGTGAAAATCAGCCTCAACAGGCTTTTGGAGTTTGAAGAACAGATTAACTTAAAAATGTATTATGAACTTCACTTCAACCAATAGATATAAATCTCACTGCAATATTTCCCACAGGATAGGCATAAGTTAATTTCCTCATCCCTGTTGATAAACATGTTGGGTGCTTGCAGGTTGGTGTTGGTGTGTTCCATGATAAATATTGCTGGGATCCTTATGCATGTTCATTCCATCTTTAGTGTCGGGGCCCCGTTTAGACCACAACTCTCCTTCTTGCTGGGATGTTGACGCTGTGTTGGCCTCTCAGGGCACCTTCTTCTGCTGTCCTCTGAATCATCTACTAGAGCTGCTGGGTGTTGGAAAACCAGATTAACAGGCAGGAGAAGATCCTCTCCAAAATAAGAGTCCTTGGCTTCTCAGGGGAAACCAGCGAATAGAGTCCCTGCACACAGACACTGTATATTATTTATGCCTTTCTCCTTTTATGTTCTCCATTATTATACCATTAACCCTAGGAAGGCAAAGAGCATCTCACATCCATTTTTAAATCTTTTATATCATCTGGCATGGATGTAAAAATTCATCTATTCATGGAACATTTAAGGATTGTGTTAAACACTGAAGAGTCAAAGATTAAGCAGATGTAGTTTTTAGCCTAGCTGAGTTGCCACTTACCGCCCAGGAAGTCAGTGAGAGAAGCAGGACTCCTTGCTCTTGTGTTCTCTGGTCTTGTTTTCTTTCCCCAGGACTGTGGAGTTTTTCATCTTGCTCTAGAAAACCTGGGGCTAAATGAGTAGGGCCTTTGGTTCTGTTGAGCTCATATATTTTTCTCTTTTTCAGTGAGTACTCCTAATATTGGCTCATCATTTTCACCTTGGTCACTCATAGGTTAGGAGAGGATGTTCTTCTTCATTCATGGTGTTTTGAGCTGCTTGAGGGACTCTCCTGGAGAAGCATGTGGCCTTGTGTGCTTCTGGGCTGCCCATTTGCTGTCCAAGGATGAAGAGGAACAGAGGAGTGTGGCCACTTTTATTATCTGCTTTCTCCCTATGGTGGACCCATGTCTTGAAAGACTTTGATCATCCAGCTGTATTTTGATTTTTGATTATTTATTTAAATACATTATTATTTATATAATTAATGATTGTTTCCCAATTGTTGTTATTCAGGCAAAATGAGGTGGATCCTGTCAAAGCAAGTGGCTGATTATGGTCCCAGTCAAGAGATTGGGAATACCTTGTGCCATATCAGTAAAGCAGATATACTTTTCTGTCACAATTTTTAAAATATTCCATCGAGTTTTGCAAAACTTTTTAGGGCTTGGTTTCTTGGATTGAGCATTGCTGCTCTGGGATAACAATCAGCAACCCAGGACCTATGTCAGACTTGGGCCATCCACCACCTGTTTTTGTGAATAAAGTTTTATTGGAACACAGACACATCTCCTACAACATGTACCAAGTTAAAAACACATTTCATATGACACGTGCAACAGTGCCAGACACATCTCTTACAACAGCACCCGGTTATGAACTCATCGAATACAATGCGGAACAGTGGCAAACACATCTCTTACAACATGCACCCAGCTATGAACACATGGAATACAAACGTGCAACAGTGACAGACACATAAGCTGTGGGGAGAAGGCACCACTCAGAGCCTGTCGGGATCCTTGTGTGGGGCAGAGAAGAAGGGTCTCCTAAGCCTAAGGCAGGGTGTTTGAGGCTGCCTGAGGGGAGGGTCGGGTAGAAGATGTTGGGGACTTCCTTTAAATTCCTGCCTTAGGAGCAGCGCAGAAAGAAGTAGAAACATTCATTAACAGAGCCAGACTTTGGGCAGTTCTGTCCTCTCCCTTACAAATTGTTCTCCAGAGCCCCCCGGGGTGCTTCTGGGGAAGCGACCAGATAAACAGCAGCCCTTGCCAACAGTACAGGCTTGTAAACTTTTTTCTCTTCCTTTTTATGCCTGTGGTGATAAACATATGCTTTGAAGCATGAGATTTGATTATCCTGTCTTGGCGCTTATAAATACAAATGTGATTAATGGTCATAAAAAACTGGTTGACAGTGCAAGACTAATTCTCAGCAAAGTAGCCCTGCCCTGTTTTTGGTGGAAGCGGCTGCTTCTCACAGAGGCCTGTGGGACAGTGCGAATGCCTCGGTCCCGTCCCATCCCCACGTGACCTCTCCTCCTACTCTTGGTTGGGCCCTCGCATCACCCCGCCCTCCCCTCAGAGGCCCTTGCTCCTTGATCATTAAAATGTGTGGCTTCTCCCCTGGAGAGGTGAGTATCCAGTGTCTTTGTCATGCAGTTAAGAGTCCCCAACTCTGCAGAAAGGCGTTTGGCTGCTTGCTCCCTTCCCCACTCGGCCTGGCAGGCCGGGCCGCCGGCACATGTTGGGGAACAACACAACCTAGATCGGGACCATTTGTATTTTGGTGGTGACGGGGATATTCTCTCTCTCCCTCTGTCATTTTACATTAAGGACCTGCCACTAATAAAACTAATTAATAACTGCTGGCTCGATGCGGAATAGCTGGACTTCTTAAACCTGGCAGACTGCCACCGCGGCTTTTGAAAGGAGCACTTCATCTTTGTCATGGACAGGATGAATATTTCTCCACACTTCTAATTGGACAAAGTGCCTTTCAAACTCACTGGCATTTCAGAGAGAGCAGATAGTAGTCAGTGTGCTCTCCAGATACAGTCACCTCTCAGCTGCCTCCAAGATGGGGTGCCAGTTCCCAAGAGAAGTTGGCACCGAGAGATCTGAGCTGTCTTTCTTTAGTGACTCCTTCTGGCCTCACTTCTGACCTCTGACCCCAGGCAGAGGGATCCTGAGGGGCCGGGGCACAAGAGTTTACCAGACCCACAGTAGGAAGGGGTGGTTCTTGTGTTTGAAGAGCAGCGTAGCTAACTGGCAGGAATAGGGGGTCTAGTGGGAGATACAGATTTTTCGAGACTCTCCCTAGTCCATTGGAGTCTGAATCCAAGGGTGAGCGTGCTGTTCTAGGAGCTACGGGCCAGGATGAACTTGCAATCTAATAAAAAACACGACACAGACACACATGCCCACAGATACTTAATGATAGACGTGAAAGAATTAGATTCAACAAACAAACTGTGTTTTGGAGACAATTCACAAATGTGCAATTCTCCACGTTCGAGGAGGGGCCAGACACAGAGAGAACTTTAGTATTGAGTACTGAATAATTCGCTGTGTTTTCCCTGGAGTGAAGGTTAAGCAGTATGACTTTAGAGCTGGGTGGTAAAGGACGGCAGGGAGTTTATTGGGTAAAGAAAGAGGCAAGGCATTCCATGGAAGAGGAACAGTAGCAACGCATGTGGTCTTGGTCTGGGCATTTCCAGTTGTTTGTGTGCTGAGAGCGACTGTGGGTCACCCCCCCAATCAGACAATCAGAGCCATGATCAAGAGTTGAGATTAGGTAGATCCTGAGGCGCAGATAGGGATGACCTGGAATTAGGGAAACCAGCGTAGTCCTTGCCATAATTCAGGAAATGGGAAAGGCTAGAATTTGAGTCCTGCCACTGAATGGAGCAGAGTGGTCATTTGGGTTATGTCAACTTTTTCATGACGAATAACATGAGGTTTTTACTTGGATGTGGGGGCTGAGAGAGAGAGTCCGGTGACTGATGAGCCTAAGGTTTCTAGTTTGGGGACCAGTAAGACAGCCATGCAGCTAGCCAAAAATTTAGGAGCCGTCATAAGGCTTATGCGCCAGTGTCAAGGGCAATCAAGGAAAACCACTCTGATGACAGAGTTGGCAGAGATGAGATTTCTGATGAGAACATTCTGGGAAGACTTCACTTCTTTTTTATACTTGAGTAAGCCAATGTCACTAGAGATCCTGCCAGTCTGGTTGCCTAAATTCATTTCCTATGCATTGAGCATTAATGTACACAGGGGAAAAAAAAGATATGATCAACAGGTCTGGAGGCTAAATATCATTTAGTATGCAGCAGAAGCTCAGTAAGATTGAGTGTCAGCACATAATCACTTCATGCTTTCTCGGTATGCTGAGGCTTCATTGACAGAGGGACATGCCAAACCCACGAGCCCAGTGCGGCAATGCAAAGGACCTGCGATGGCTTTGGAGCCTGTGTTCATTTGTCCCAGGTTGCACCCGCCTGTCTCACGCCTCTGCCACCTTGGTAAGTTCCGGGGTAGTAGGAGCCAGAGACTAGTGATAACCATCCTTCTTTGATTCAGCAACCCTTTCTTGGATGACTGACTCCATGCCAAGTACTCTCCTAGGGGCTGAGGATACACAATAAATAAAGCAGAGTTGCTGCTCTCAAGGAGTTCCTGTTATAGTCAGAGAGATAGATGTGTACATAGATAATTAAAATCGAGTATTACAAGTACTGAAACAGAATTATGTGCCAGGTGCATAGGTACCACAGAGCAGGAAGTGATTCATTTTAAGGAGGAGGAGACTTATCGGAGGGGGAGGTTGAGGGGTATCCAGGGGAGGCTTCCTGGAGAAGGTAATGAAATACATAAAGTTTGGAGAGATGACTGGACATCTTTTTTAGATTGAGAAGGAGGTGAGGGCAGTCTAGGTGAAGGGCATGGGGAAGTTTGAAGAGCTTTTGTTTCTTAGTGTTTAGTGTGTCAGGACAATGTGCTATGTTGGATGCTGTGAAGAGAGAGAAACGGGGTTGCAAATGCAGCTTATATGTCTTATGAAATGGGAAGATGGGGAAACAGAGCAGGATGCATACAGCACATTCATGGGAAGTGGGTGCCTTCCTTCCATCAGCTGTTACAGAGATGTGCTTGTGAGTTCTGTGGATGTAGTAGCTGGCTTCTTCATGAACTGGCTCAGTGTCAACTCAGCTGCAGATGAGCAGGTCACTGTGTTAGGGCAGAGGGTGTGAGAGCATCCGGGAACCCTCCTCTTCTTTGTGCATGCAGAGATGGGACCGGATTGGACTTGGCATGTGTGTCTGACAGAATTGCAGGGAAGAGAGGTATGAAAGGGGGACATGGGGCTATTGGCTAATGCATTCATTCAAGTAACAGAGTTTTTAATTGAGCATTTACTTTGTGGAAAAACGCAGGACTAGGTGCTCTTAGCAGTGATGCAGTGCCTCCCCTGGTCTCCGCCATTAAAATGTTACCATTTTTAAAAAAGAGAAATACACAAATAATCAGAATAAATGAGGAAAAAGTAACTTGTACAAACTGCTTCTGAAAGAGAGGGGTAGTGATTCTAACAAGGAGCTAAAAGGAGGGAGTCTTCAGCTCTGCCCCTGCCCATTCATGAACCACTTTTTTTTTTTCTTTTTAAATTTTGGAATAATTTTTAGACTTGCAGAACAGTTGCAAAGATAGTATACTCTTTATCCAGCTTTCCCCAACCTTAACATCCCTGTAATCATGGTACAGCTCTCAAAACTAAGAAGTGAGCATTGGCACTGCAGACCTTACTGGATTTCACCCATCTTTCTGCCACTGTCTTTTCTCTCTTCCACGATCCCATGTAACATTTAGTTGTCTTGCCTAATTAGTTTTCTCCAGCCTGTGACAGTTCCTTGGTTTTCCTTATTTCTGATGATCTTGACCCTTGTGAAGAGCACTAATCAGGTACCTTATAGAAGATCCCCATTTGGGGTTGTCTGGTGTTTTCTCCTGGTTAAATGGAGGACATGAATTTTGAGGAAGAACACCACAGAGGTGAAGTGCCCTTCATAATACATCACATCATCAGTGCATCGTGTCATGACATCGGGCTATCCCATTTCTGGTGATGAGCAGTGCTCCTCAACCCCGTAGTCAAGGTGGCGTCTGCCAGGCGTCTCCAATCTAAAGTCAGTGTTTCCCTTTGTAATTAACAAATACTTTGAAGAGACACGTTGAGGCTAGAAAAATACTCCGCCGTTCCTTAAATGTGCGCGCAGGTCACTTTTCCAGCCTGTGCCTTGGTTCATTGTAACCTGCTTCCTGCTAGAAACGGCACGACTGCTTAATATGATGCTCTGTCTTCCATCTTTCCACAGTTGGCTCGAGAGAATAAACACACACACCATGGTTGTTCCTGGGTGATGGTGGCAGGTGTAAAGCATTGCTTTTATTTATGTACAGAGGAAATGGTGCTCAAGGCTAGTAGTTCATCCAAATAGACATTTCCAAGTGAACATCTGTACTTCTTTCCTTTGGAGTCATGGAAGCAGCAGAACTGGTGGAAGGAAAACCTGAGGACTGGTCTGTTTCTGAAAGAGCTGAGCTGTGTGACTACAGATAAGGAACTTGAGTTCTCTGGGCCTCAGTTTTCCAGAAATGAATGAGATAAGGTTAGTCAGTTTCCAGAGTGACTTTCACCTGTAACGTTCTGTGGTTCCATGGTGAGACTTCCCTCTGAGGTAAAACTCTACCTCGAATGAGGAACACTGAGTTACTATAGGATAAAGAGAACAGATATGAAGAACGTCTGGGTGTTATGTGGCCTTGGAGTCTCGGATAATTGAGACATTCAGTAAGGGTGGTTTGAAATCAGATGAATGAGAAATAAATTGTTGTTTTCAAAGTCCAACAAAAGGTACACATCCAATTATATTGAAAGGTTGTAAGGATAGACAAGCTCTTTATGCTTCAAGACCTTTTCTCTCTGTAGCTTTTCATAAGAGTAGATTGCCTTTAGTTACTCAATCTCAGATTTCCATTCAAGTGCTACTGGTATTTCTCTTTTCTTTGGGAGTATGCAGACTTCTCTCTCATATTAGATTCTGGGCAACATCTTAATTCTTGCCATATGGCCATATTCTTAAAGCTGAACATGGAAATGACCTACTTTACCTTTTTTTTTTTTTTTAACCCAAAGCTAGGCATACAAATTATTTCTTTGCTCTGTTAATGAAAATGCTTGTTCTTTGCTGATGGGCATTCCACTTAAAAGGTGGCAAGAAAGTCTGGTTGATTTTGGAGTATGAATTTCCAACCTTCTTTGACATCACATGAGCATTCCAGATTGTCATATTTTCCTCCTTTCTGGTCTTTTTCTGCTAATTGGCTCTTTTTTACTTTAGTACTGCTTTTTGCCTTGTGAGTTTTTACCTTGGTTTAATTTATCTTTTGAAATCCTTGCCTATACCGTTCGCAATTTGTATCCTTTCAGAAGGATGAAAAGAGCTAAACATTCTTCAAGGGGATATGTTTTTAGGAGAGAGTTCTCTTTAATTGGCCGCCCTTCATTTTCAAACATGGCAAGACTAACTCAAGACACGTGTGGATTTCTGGCTGGGCTGGAAACAAATGGAATGTCATCATTCACTTAGTATTCTTTAGCATTTTTACTCAATTCTGGTGATAAAATGATGGACTGGAGTTTGTGTGGATTTTTAAAGTGGCTACCATGTTTTGGCAGCATGCTGAGTACAAGAACGTCAAGTTGGAAAAGGCATGCCCTCAAGGTATTCATGGTCTAGTAAGGGAGAAGATGAAAATGAAGACTTTCAATAGAATATGCTATGCACTGCCAAAGACACAGGTACAACACACAGAGGTAAGGCAGAGGAAGGAAGCTCTCATCTCCTCTGAAAAAGGAGGATTCAAGAAAAGCTTTTTGGAGGAGGTGTTGTCCAAAGTGGGTTTTACAAGATGAATCAGATAGTGCCAGGAAGAAAATTGGAAGAAGGACATGAACACTATGGCCATGGAGTATGAGTTAACTAATTGGCCACACAGATGACCCTATGACCTGGTAAGGTTATAAGCACTGCATCGAGTTGGATGTTGCATAGTTTAATTAGCCTGTGTATTAAGTCTCATAAAACCCTTTAGGAGGACACACTTTATAAATTCATACAAGTTAGTGTTTCTCTGAAATGAGAAATAAGTAGTGATAGGATGGTTAAAGGGATCCCATTGAGAATCAGAACCTATTGGTACCAATACCTACGTGAATCCTCTCTCTGCTTGTCTTTAAACCATACTTACCTGGCATCGTTAATGCAATAACTGTTACCCTGCAGTTTAGTCTGCTTGTCATCTTTTTTGTATATAATGTATTAGCAGTTATGGAGGACCCGAAGTTGGTCATCTGAGGGTCTTTACTGACCATGTCCGTTTTTTGAACTCTGGAGTCTTGTGCAAGTTTAAGATCATTAAGCCACACATGGCACATGTGACTGTGTCCAGTTAGGTCTGAATCCACATAAGAAAAAACACTGCATGTGTTTAGGTTTTCTTAGTACCTTTCATCAACCATTTGAACATTTGCCACACCTTTACTGTATGTCAAGTGTTATGCTAAAATTAAAAATTATTTTAATAATTTTCAACATGTATTAGCATTAAACAATGGATTAGATATACTAAGACATATCATCCTATGGAAAAAAGATATTTCAGAAGTGTGTGTCCTTTATTTTTATTTATTTATAAATTAACAAGTTATATTTAATTTTATATACATTAATATGATATTAATAAATTATTAAGATTAATGAACTATTAAAATTAATAATGATTGAGGCTCTTAAAGAGTTTTTGTTTATGTGAAATGTATTTTTTGATATTTACCGTTCTAGAACTACAAATGGGGAACATTTAAAATATATATATTTATTTAAAAATAACCACAAACCCTTGCATTTCAACATAAATAATATATTGTAATGAAAAAATGAACTATTAATAAGTTCCAAAACAAAAATGGTTAGAAGAGTAGAATTCTTTTTTTTTCTTGCAAATCTCCTTTATGTCTGGCTTACTAGAAGACAGCTGGATTCTCAACTCTGCTTCCACATTCAATCTGTGTTATATCACACATCATGTAACCCCTGGAAAACTCTACTTCTTGTCATGAGTATTGTTATGAAAATCATTTTGGCTTCATGGGTTCCCTTGGAAGAGTTTCAGTGATGCCTAAAGGACCACGGACCACACTTGTGGGAACTGCTGTGCTAAATGGTGTCCTGTTCTCCATGGAATGGAGACACTGAAGCGTGGAGGTGGCTTAAACAGAACCCAAGGAGGCAGAGCTGCGGGCTGAGGTTTTCCAGTCGATACCACCTCCCAACACATCAAGCCACACATGACACATGTGACTGTGTCCAGTTAAGTCTGAATCCACATTAGAAAAAACACTGCATGTGTTTAGGTTTTCTTAGTACCAAAATAAAATTATGCAGATGAGGGAAGGTGATTCAATAACAGATTAGGTATACCAAGACGTTTTTATCCCATGAAAAAAGATATTTCAGAAGCATGTATAGTTTATTTTGTCTATCTATTTGTTTATTTATTTTTATTTTAAAGATGTGGGGTACAATCCAGGGTTAGGTATACAAATGATCATCGTACAGGTAAAGTTCTGGCCTCCCTTTGGTCCCCACTTCACCTGGTTGAGATCAGTTACCCTTATTGATGAGGTATGTCCCTCCCCCTTCTCTCCCGTGGCAGTGTCTCGCTATTGTCAATCCCTTTCTTATAGTATTATGGTAAAGGTACAGGGTCCGCTTATGAGTGAGAACATGTGGTACTCAGTTCCTTGTCTCTGTGATAGATCACTGAGTATGATGGACTCTAAAATGCCTGTGTAGTTTATATTCAAGGGCAGTGCCATTGGTGTGATGTTTCTATTTGTTGCACAGTTGTCTCTTTAGAGATGGTTGCTGTAGGCTGATTTTCTTTTCTTTTTTTTTTTTTTTTCTGCGTTGGAGTCTCACTCTGTCGCCCAGACTGAAGTGCAGTGGCCACTTCCAGCCACCGCAGCCTCGACCTGCTGGGCTCCGGCGATCCTTCCGCCTCAGCCTTCCGAGTAGCCGGAATTACAGGCGCGCGCTACCACGCCTGGATAATTTTTTGATTTATTGTAAGATGAGTCTCGCCTGCCCAGGCGGGTCTCAAACCCGCGGGCTCAGGCAATCCACTCACCTCAGCCTCCCAAAGGCGCAGGATTACAGGCTGAGCCACCGAGCCCGGCTTAGGCTGATTTTCTATATTAACTAATACACAAACTTTTTCCCATTTAGTTTTCTTGTGTGTGTGTATATTGAAGAAAAGGTCATAGTTTCTTCATATAGAGTATTTTTTTATTTTTAAGGCGCATTTTGGGATGATGGTTTATTTTGAAGTTAAAGTAATTCATCAAAATATCAAAAACCGTTTCCTCTGATACTTTAGAAATCTTTTAATAGACACAGCACTACCAATATTTTCCAGTATCCCTGAAAGAAATGGGTATGAGTAGTCTAGATAAAATTGATATATTTACTTGTACTCTTTGACTCATAAAATAGAATTTAAGCCTTTTCAGCTTCTATTTTGAAATATTTAGGGCAATGTATTTAAAATGTTTTAAAAGTTAACTGGGAAGAAAAGATGAAAGACTTTTAATTTCCTTGGACTCAAAAATTCAAGTTGCAAGCTTCTGTATTCAATTTTCTTTGCCTTCTGTTGGTTGGTTTGGGATTTTTCTTGGCCTGGGATTGAATATTTTGTATCACTTTAGCAAAGTCAGGATGTAGCTAGCTTTCAAAGTAATAACTCAGATTTATGGTTGAATGGATTTAGAATCAAAGGATTTTGAAAAACACACATTAGGTTCATTGCTCTTTTTAAGAATCTGAATATTTTCAACACACTTTCCAGTGGAGCACTTTTTTTAAGGCTAAGAATAAGAAAATGGAAGGAAGTTTTTTACCTTCCCTTCCTCATTCCTTCCTCCTTTTTTCTCTTTTCTTAATTCTCTCCATTCTTCCTTGTTTCTATTTTTTCAAGAAATTTCTTTATGCTTCTGCCTGACCTCTGCCCTGCCCAGATTTGTAGCACTCAAATGCCCATTAAAATGTACAAACAGTGATTTGATGGAAGCTGGGCCCTGGTGCTGACAGCAGTGTTTTTCACATGGTTGTGAACATGTGTGCAACCACAAATTAGACTTTGGTTCAATTATTTGTAGTAATAATAAAATGATTTATAAAGTTCCCCTTTCAGAACAAAATCTGGATGTGCAGACTGCACAAATTGCAAACATATTCGAAGATGTGAAATGTCTAGGGTGAAAAACCCAAGCCTCTCAGTATTCCCAAAAACAGATTTCTGGAAGCGGCAGTTCCCAATAACCTGACCTTCTAATTGCATTTTCCCTGAAGTGCCCTTGTGCTTACTTGGATTCTGTAACCTTAACTCTGAGTGGCAAATCTTCCTCTTCTCTGTTGGAAGTAGCATTGTGTGTGAATGCCGAAAAGTCCTAGCTTTAAAACCAGAACCGTCACTTCACAGAAGACAAGTTATCAACACTGAATGGCCGTGTAGGGATTATGTCCTCGGTGTCTTTTAAATCTTCAACCACCAATATCCATGTAAGGCCAGCCAACCCTGTTTCCTTCTTCTTCGACATTCCCCTGCCCCCATTTATGGGAGCAGGCATTCAATAAATGTGGGGGTGACAAATGTTGCAGAGGCCAGCGACATGATCGTAAGAGATATATCAAGCACAAGCATTCATATTAAAAACTCTGCCCCTCTCGATAGTGCAATTTCAGTAACAACAATAATAATAGTTGCCATTGTTATTACATACTTATTGTATGCCCACCATCATGTTAGGCACTTTAGATGTATGATCTCACCTAATGATGAATTACACAACTTTATAAGGTAAGTAATATTAGTTCCCCATTTTACAGATGAAGAAGCTGTGACTTGCTAAAGTTCACACAGCTGAGTAAGCAGCCTCTCAAGCAGTTGATTCCAATTATTTCATTTTTAGCTGGGCATGGGGGTATGCGACTGTGGTCCCAGTTACTCAGGAGGCGAAGGCAGGAGGATTGCTTGAGCCAAGGAGCTCAAGATCAACTTGGGTAACAAAGTAAGACCCCGTCTCTAAAAAATAAAAATGATTTCTTTTTTGCTGTTTGGCTTACTCCAAGGGGTGACCTGACATCTGCTGTACAAGACATGGAAACTACTCTCTGAAAACCAAGTGACCCCTCCCCCCCTAGTTACTCCCATTTAGGAGACCAGGTTTTAATTTTGACACATGTGAAACTAAATAAGTTAGAGGCTACTTCAAAGTCAGCAGATTTTATTACTTGAACGTCAGTAGGATGGTGTGCAGGAGGAACACCCAACCGTCTGGCTGTCTACTGAGAAGAGAATGTTTGCACACATTGTGCAGCCTCCTGACTGTGGTGTGTTGGGCAGCATTTAATAAGAAATAACTAGATCTACTTGGCCCCGGGATTTATTCAACACATGTTATTGACAAAAGTAAATAAATGTGTGTGTATTCATTTTAGTTATAGAAAGAATGTGTGCACACATTTGTGGATACATGGCTGAATCTAGGAATGCCTACGATGCCATTGAAGTCTGCAGAAGCCTGGGGTTCAAGAGGCACAAGAGGAAACTTTTTCTTCCATTGTATATACCCTTATTGTTTAACTGCTGTCATGATTTGTCATATTTTCTTATGTGATTAAAAAGTAAAAATTAAGGAAAGACAAGTCTGAATCAGGGCAAGAAGCCTAGGTTTGGGCCTTAGCTTAGTGGCTTATTAGCTATGTGACCTGGGCAAACACCTAACTTTGGCGAGCCTCAGTTTCCCTATCAAGAGAAAGAGACTGAAGGTGGAGGGTCTCCCAAGTCGCTGTGGCCCTTCTGTTTTGCACAACCTTGTGAGACCGCTTGCTGAGGGTTGGACTGGGAATGCAACTACTACTTCCTAAATTTGAGCCCGGGGTTTTCAGGACCACGGACACAACCCTCATGGCATCTTCAGCTGGATGTTCTGTCTGTGCCTACCAAGACTTTTGCCTGACAAGCCCTGTGCTTTAGGTGGGGTGAGTTCACATGCACAAAGCTGTGTCCTCTGAAATCATATTTTCCAGCTAGCCATAGCAGAGACCCAGGGACTTTCCTTCTTCCACTTGTACTTTGATATCATTTTTTAATACCCTGTAAAATCATATAGATCTTCTTGTTAAAAAAAAATATGGGCTTTGCAGTCAGGCAAGTTTGGGTGCAAATCCAAGCTTTGCTAGCTGTGCAACTGAGGACAAGTTATTTAACCTCTCTGAGCTCAACTTTTTCATCTAGAAAATAATGATAATACCATCTCAGAGGGCCATTATGAGGCTTAGAAATTATATACACAGGAGAAGGTATTCATCCCTGGAACTCAGTAAGTGCTCAATAAACATTAGCTGGTAATCAGTAACATTCTCTTCCCCCAGGGAGCAGATGCAAGGTGAAAACATGAGGTTAGATGGCTGAGCTTTGCTGGGACTTGGAGTTGTACTATCAAGCTCAAAAGTCATTTGCTATGTTTCAGGCGTGAGAGTGGTTGATAATTATGACAAGTACAAATATTAAACTCTTTTGTCAGACAGGAAGCTCTGATCGCAGTGATATACTAGTTCCTGAGGACTGTGTGTGCGTTGTTAATCCTGGAACACATTTTTAAGGGGAAAAGGAAACATTTTTTTTCTTCTTGTTGAATTTATGTTTGGGCCTTATCTCTCTTCCTCCCCCCTTCCCCCCTTTTTGCCAGTGGCATATGATGCCTGAAAGGGGAGAAGTCTTTTTTCAGGAGAGTGACTACTCCTTCTCACCAGTGACAAACTGCTAATCCTTATGAAAGACTTTCTATGGCCAGAGCTTGGCTAAGAGCTGGGAGAGCAAAGGTTAGTAAGAACCTGTCTTACTCTTAAGAGCTTACTGTCTACTGGGCGAGAGTAGGAACACCTCCCTGTGATAGAAGGTAGAAAGGAAGCTGGGCGCCTTCAGGATGGGTGGGGCGAGAGATTCTAACAGAAGTCAGCGTGTAGGGTTTTTCAGAGGAGGCTTTTGAGCCGGGTCTGGGAGGAAAGCACAAGGCATGCATTTCAAGTCAGGAAATGAGCATGAACCATAGCTCCAAGCTGAGAGTAGGTGGTATGTCTAGCAAATGGTGAGTCACTGGAGGAGATTAGCGTTATCATGTCTGTGAATGGCCATGAACAGGGTGGAAATGGCTCCTTAACTTCCTGCCAACAAAGGTCTCCTGGAGAGCTTGCTAAAAGCACAGATCCTCAAGCCTTGAACCTGTTGATTTAAGCTCAGTGTGCATGACACGATTCTGGAAGATAGATCTGAAAAGAAGATCCAGCTTAAGAAGAGCCTTAAATGTCGTTTGACTTTATTTTATTTGACTTTAATGTAATATTTTATTTGACTTTAATATATTACTTTATTTTGACTTCAATGTATTATTTATGTAAGTAAATATTTTATTTAACATTATTTTAATATTTTATCTGACTTTAACAAATTTACTTGAGTGCACTTTGACTTTATCTGACTTTTTAACCCAGAGCATCAGACAATTTTTTTTTTTTTGAGTCAGAGTCTCACTCTGTCACCCAGGCTGGAGTGCAGTGGCACACTCATGGCCACCCCAGCGTTGACCCACTGGGCTCAGGCGATCCTTCCACCTTATCCTTTCATGTAGCCAGAACTACAGACATGCACTGCCACGGCTGGCTAATTTTTTGATATTGTAGAGATGAGGTTTCACCAAGTTGTCCAGTCTGGTCTCGAACCCTTGGACTTAGGCAATCCTCTTGCCTTGGCCTCCCAAAGTGCTGGGATTACAGGCTTGAGTCACTGTGCTCAACCCAGACAGTATTTTTAACTAGCTATTTTTGTGCAGACCTAGAAGATTCACATTGCAAATGAAGTTCAGGTGGGTCTAGTTCAGTGGTTTCCAGTGTGAGGTCTAGGACTGGTAGGGAAATATGAAGTCCTGAATGGGCCTCCTGGAACTATCTGAGATTTTTTTTTTTTTTGAGTTGGAGTCTCACTCTGTCTCCCAGACTGGAGTGCAATGGCTGCTCCTGGCCACTGCAGCCTCGACCTGCTGGGCTCCGGTGATCCTTCCGCCTCAGCCTTCCGAGTAGCTGGAATTACAGGCGCGTGCTACCACGCCCAGCTAATTTTTTGATTTATTGTAGGGATGAGGTCTTGCTGCCCAGGCGGGTCTCCAATCCACATGGGCTCAGGCAATCCACTCACCTCAGTCTCCCAAAAGCACGGGATTATAGGCTGAGCCACCAAGCCCGGCTTTATCTGAGATGTTTTGAGGATTCTAATGCAAGTTATATATTTATCCTTCATAAGCATTCAACTCATTTAGCTGGTTTTCTTTAGTCTGGAACTACATGAACATGACACAGTGACATGGAGGAGCTCAGGTTGCACAGTGCAGTGGTTAAAAAGCATGGACTTTGGAGACAGAACTGACTTTGAGACTCATCTCACTACCTTCTAGCTGCAAGGTCTCGTGCAAGTTCCTTCACCTCTGTGATCCTGTTTCCCCATATGTAAACTGGGGGTCACAGTCATAGAGTTGAAGAAAGAATTCTGTGAGAATCCTTGTACAGTCTTTGGTATAAAGAAAATGTTTCCGCCGGGCTTGGTGGCTCAGCCTGTAATCCCGCGCCTTGGGAGGCTGAGTTGAGTGGATTGCCTGAGCCCGTGGGTTCGAGACCCGCCTGGG
>NW_007247778.1:734062-737299 GCF_000164805.1 Carlito syrichta | reverse complement strand
TGGTGAGACCTCATCTCTACAATAAATCCAAAAATTAGCCGGGTGTGGTAGCGCGCACCTGTAATTCCAGCTTACTCAGAAGGCTGAGGCAGAAGGATCACTGGAGCCCAGCAGGTCGAGGCTGCAGTGGCTGGGAGCGGCCACTGCACTCCAGTCTGGGCGACAGAGTGAGATTCCAACTCAAAAAAAAAAAAGAAAAGAAAAGAAAAGAAAAGAAAATGTTTCCAGCCCAGGCAACATCGCAAGACCTTGTCTCTACAAAATTAAAAAAAAAGTTAGCTGGAGGCATAGTGCTGTGCAGCCATAGCCCCATCAACTTGGGAGGGTGAGGTAGGGGGATCACCTGAGCCCAGGAGGTTGCCGTGAGCCATGATCATGCTACTGCACTCCAGCCTGGGTGACAGAGTGAGACTTCAGCTCAAAAAAAAAAAAGAAAGAAAGAAAGAAAGAAAAAAAAATACTCAAAAAATGTTATTGGTGTTAAGCTGTCTCATGGAAAATAATTATATATGACTTTACCTAATTTTGTTTGGTAGCAAAAACCAGGGATAATAATGATAAGGAAAGTCAAAAAACGTGTAGAGTCTTCTCAAAGGACTTGTTTGGACACAGCACCTAAAGCAGAGAACAAAGACACGCCTTTTCTTAGCTCCCCTGGTCTAGAATATATGCTCCTTAGAAGACCCTTAAGACTTCAGCTCATTTCAGTGTGATTTATCCTGGAAATGGTTCTAATAGAAAATAATGGGAAACTATTTGTTGGGAGAACAATCAAATAAGAGCATGTGTTTACTTTGGGCGATTTTCCCATTGTACTGTGTTCTATTGCCAAGAAGCTAAAAATAGTGGTGGTAAGCAGTCTGTGAATTGGTCCCTCTTGGGGTGGCAAGGGTAAACCAAAAGTGGAATTGTCCTTCTGGGTCCCCAAGAAATTCACTTTTTTCCCCTCGAACTCTGTCTTGAGAGCCCCTCTTTGAGCTTCTTTGGGCTAGTCTCCTGCAATCTTCATATATTGCCTGAGTTTCTCTCCTGTCTCGTCAATTCCTTAGACTTATTCTTGGCCTATATGAAATCAACCGATTTTAGATGACCTCGTGCTTTAAATATCCTATTTATAACCACTAATTTCTGTTTTCATGATACCGCACGTCGCAGCTGGTCTTTGTGCCACCGTAAGAGGGAGTAATGAAATGCATGGTATTTATATGGGTGGCTGAAGGGTTTGCATTTTGTGTATGGATTGCTATTGTAGGAAGCATGTAAAATGGCAAAGGGGATTTTTTTCTCTTGAAGATAAGCCCCAGTGCATTGAATATTCATCTGCTGTGTAAGAGCACTATACCATCTTCTTGTTTCTTCACCCTTATTTTCTCATGGAAATATATTCAGAGGTCTGTAATATGCATTGTTCTCTAAAAGTGCTCCTCACAGCAACTGGTCCCCTGAGCAGAACTTAAAATCTTCATCAGCAGCTGTTCCAGAATATGCTAATGTGCATGCCCTTGGGCCTAGAGGGTCATATCTAAATAATACCACCAGAGCACTCTTGAGAACTCAAACCCTGACAAGCCCATGATTTCAAGCAGCAGGATGAGGTGTCGAGGGCTGATGTCCCGAAGATCCTTTGCCCTCTGAAAAGAGTTGTTCCTTTCCCCACTGCCTCATTTCCAGAGATGGCATGTTGTGTCTTGTGCTGTATTGTATGGCTTGTCTGAATTGAAGAGACTGAGAAGAAAAATGACTCGGGCCTCTTTACTGAAGATGTGTCTAGTGAGCTCGAGTCCCTGGTGGGAGCCACCTGGAGGAAAGTGAGCATTGTGTTACAGGTCACATCAGGGAGGTCATATCAGGGAGGTACCCTGGCCCCTCGGCCGGGTAGTAATAGTCAGGTGGCAAAGGCAGCTCTGTAGAAATTAAAGTAGAAAGAATGCGTGGGAACCAGTGAACACTGACCCCACACTTCAGAGCAATTTAGTCCCCTCTAATGAATAGTGGTTCTCAAAGTGTGGGCCTGGGTGAGCAACCCCCTCCTCACCTACATTCTTAATCTGAAATGCAAACACAGACCACCTGAACTCTGGGGTGGGGCCAACCATCCACCAGGCCAGGTGAGCCTGATGCCACCTACCCAGCCTGAGAGCCCTGGCTTCCAGAAGCT
Source organism: Carlito syrichta (assembly GCF_000164805.1). NCBI lineage: Eukaryota > Metazoa > Chordata > Mammalia > Primates > Tarsiidae > Carlito > Carlito syrichta. The sequence continues at coordinate 735,141 of NW_007247778.1, read as the reverse complement.
CTTACCCCTCTCATTGGGTTCACTTATTCCTAGCAAAGTGACAAGGATGGCACTGCACACCCACTGTGTACCCATGGACAGGCATGGGGCTGTGGAGGACTTGGAGCTGCAGCAATTTGCTTTCTGCCTTGAAAGTCAAGGTGCCAGCTGGTGCAGGCAGGTCTGTGTGGTTTTGATGATCAGAGTGTGCATGAGCCAGTGCGTCGCCAAGTCATGGTGCCTGAAAAGAGGACAGGCTTGATTCTGGCAGAGGAGAGTTCAAATCCTGCCTTTGCTGTCCACTAGCTGAGTGACCTGAGCAAATCGTGTCATCTAAGTCTTACTGTCCTCACCTGTAAAACAGGACTGGAATATCTACCAAATAAGACAGCTGTGAAGGAGTGAAAGGATTGGTACTTGTGGCTGCCCAGTAAACATTTGTTTTTAAAAAGAAGGATGAGGATGTGAAACTGTACAAGGATGTCTCTATGCACGATCCAACCCTGATATGTCTTCCTTTCACTTTCATTAAAGTCCTTTCACTTTCATTAAAGTTTGAGCCAATGGCCTTGCTTTACCTAAGTAAGCATTAAAAGCCATTTCTCTTACGACTGCTAACACGAGTATTGGCACATTGCTATAATAATGGCTGACATATTTGGAGCACTTACAGGGTGTCAGACATTGTGCTGAAAAGATATGTATAGCCGGGCATGGTGGCTCATGCCTATAATCCCAGCACTTTGGGAGGTGGAGGTGAGAGGACTGCCTGAGTTCAGGTGTTCGTGAGCAACATGGTGAGACTTTGTCTCTGCGATAAATCATAAAATTAGCTGGACATGGTGGCACATGTCTGTAGTTCCAGCTAATTGGAAGGCTGAGGCAGAAGAATCACCTGAGCCCAGCAGGTCAAGGCTGTGGTGGCTGTGAGTGTGCCACTGCATTCCTGCCTGGGAGACAGAGTGAGACTCCAACTCAAAAAGAAAAAAGAAAAAAAAGAAAAGGTATGTATGTGTTCTTTTAAAAAAATATTTTCATAATGATTTTTTGAGGGAAGTGTGGGTTTCAAAATAATGACCCCATAAAGATGTCCACATCCT
>NW_007247778.1:689440-733917 GCF_000164805.1 Carlito syrichta | reverse complement strand
GCAGGAGAGTCAGAATGAGAGGAGATTTGACAACAAAAACAGAGAATGCAGAGAGAAACACACAGAGATTTGAAGATGCTACCCTGCTGGCTTTGAAGAAAGAGCAGAGGAATGCAGGGGGTCTCCAAAAACAGGAAAAGGCATGAAAACACGCTTTCTTCTAGTGCTTCCAGAAGAAATACAAGCCTGCCAACTCCTTGATTTGAAGACTTCTGACCTCCAGAACAGTTAAGATCATATATTTGTATTGGTTTAAGCGACTCAGCATATGATCATTTGTTACAGCAGCAACAGGAAGCTAGGACAGGAAGTCTTCCTACCATACCCATGTGACGGATGAGGAAACTGGGGATCAGAAAGGCAAAGCAAGTCACCTTGGGTCACCCAGAGAGGAGGTAGCCCAGCAGGTCACCACACTCATATCCAATTCTAGTGCCCACACTTCGTACTATGGTGATAAACACTGTTCCTCTGGGAGCAGATGTCCTGCATAGTTAGGGCTGCCTTCTGGGCATTCTTTTCACTTTTACCAACTGGTCGCATCCTCAGAAAGGCCCATTCTGGGATGCTTCTCAAGGAACTTCATAACTTGGTGATGAAATCAGATAACTTTTCCCTGGTGCTCTGTACCATTAATGTGAGCTGTTTCTCTTTTCCAAGTTTGCAGTGAAGGCAGTTGTTGGGAATGTTGTTGAAGGAAAAACAGGAAGTGGCTTCAGTCTCCTACACAGGTCAATCAACTGCAGAAGAAGAGCCAAAAAAAGAATGCTTTTATTTTTTTATGAAAATGGAAAAAGGCAAACAAACAAACAAACAAAAAATCCACCACCCGTTAAGAAACACTATGGCCAAAAAAAGACTCCTAAGGCTGGAAAAAAGCCCTAGAGTGGACTGGCTCCTGGCCATGGTGTTCACCTCCCTTGTGAAGAAGGGGGACAGGGGAGATGCTGTTCTTGCCCGCACTCACCAAGGTTATCCTCCGCTAGGGGAGACAAGGGCCCTGGAGAAGGAGAGGCAGAGCTGGTCACCAAGAGAGAATCTGTGGGCAGAGGATGCCAGGCAGAGAGGCATCGTCAGGACCACAACGAGCCAGGCTCCAGATGGATTGTTTTTGGCATCAAAGTCAACAGACCCTGAAAGGAACCTTTCCTTCAAGCTATGTACAGGCTGCAGGAATGCAGGGCCCAAGCTGGTGGAGGCAAAGTGAGGGGAGGCCCCATGCTGACTTCAGTTCAACAGATGCCCGAGGCCTGCAGGGGGCTCAGCATGTGCTAGGGGATACCAGAGGGACAGTGGGAGGGTCTGGCCAGCCCTGGGACTTCTTATGCCCTGGCAGGAAGAAGACAGCAATTTCACAAATTCCTCTAAGGTGAGATCCAGCAGGGACAGAGGCACAGGAAGGTACAAAGAACAGTGAGACTTGAGGAGAAAGAGAAATCACATCACCTAAGTGGAAAGAAATGAATAATAATTGAGAGGTCATGCCGAGGCAGGTTCCAAGCTAGACACAATCACACAAATTATCTCATTTAGACTGTCAGAGACTCTGGGAGATAAGCTTTGCATCTTGTGTAGCTTGAGGCTCAGAGAGGTTAAATAACTTGCCCAAGCACAGCTAGTACCTGCCAGATCCGGGACTGAAATGCAGTGTTTTGATTGCAAGCCCAGTGTACTGTCCACTGTACCAGGCAGACACCTGGGGGAAATCATAAAATGCCTCGTGCTGGTTAATGACATGGAAAGATGTTCAAGCAGTATTAGCTACGTGAATGAAGCAGGTAAGTTATGTGGTCTGGTTTTTATTAACACACACCCACACTTATTTATCCTACAAATATCAAGATGAATATATAATACAATATAATACCATCAAATAACTACCTCTGAATGTTGAAGTTGGGGATATTTTAAAAATCCTTCTTACTAATCTATATTTTACAAGTTTTCTCCAGGAAACAACACTTAATGTATTCCTAAATATTAATAGAATGCTGGGCTTTTAAAACTCCTTTGGTGGAGTTTTGTCTGAGCAACAGTTTTAAATATTTTAGAGATGTCTTGAAAGGGTGAGTGGACATCAGGGGATACCCAGAAGCATTCAAAAGAGCAAGAGAAAATGCTTAGAAGCAGAAAATGTAAGGAGCATTTTTGCATTTGTGTGAATGTGTAGGAAATATGAATTCAATTATGGCTGTCATATAAAGACTGAATAGGAGAGTGGTGGGTGGGCTGGGGCTACCTTTGAGGGCTCTAAATGCCAAGCTAAAGATTTGGTGTTGACTTTGTTTATCACAGCACAATTCACAATTGCAAAGATGTAGCATCAACCTAAACGCCCATCAACTGATCAGTGGATAAAGAAAATGTGACATATATATACCGGGGATGCCAAAAAAAGTATACATTTTAAACAATGTTACTGGCATATTAGTTTTCAAAGTTGAATTGAATTCAGTAGCAATGTGTAGTACGACATTTGCTCATAAGATGGTGTTCATCAAATGAATGCTAGCGTCACCATACAACTGGCAGGACAAAGAAAATGATGGAAGCACAGTTGTCGTTTGAGGGACACAAGACCATTTTGAAGTGGTTGTGGAAGTACGATGACAATAGAAGCATGAGTATGCAACGGAACAACTAACATGCTTCACAACCGCATGCATTCATGATAAGTTTGAGACACGTGGTCCTGTGTGTGATGTGCACAAGGGAAGATCCAGGAGGCCTCAGACAGCAACAAGTCCTGTAGTCATTTGGCATAACCAGAAGTGTCTGGACACTGATGGTACCTGGTATTCATTTTTTTTTTGCTGGTATATACTGAGTATTACAATTTTAATACAGTTTTTTCCTTTCTTAAAATGTGTATACTTTTAGGGGTACAGTGTTTTGTGCATGTGCGTGTGTGTGTGTGTGTGTGTGTGTGTGTGTGTGTGTAAGGGGGTTCTAAAAAAACAGAATCTATTTATTTTATTTTATTTTTCTGAGTTGGAGTCTCACTCCGTCACCTAGGCTGGAGTGCAGTGGCATGCTCATGGCCATCCCAGCATCGACTAGAAATCATTTATTAAAAATTGTGCATGTTTTCTTACATGTTTGAACTTCAGTCACCTTCAAAGTACTCTTCATTTGATGCAATACACCTATCAGGACACTTTCTCCAATACTCAAAACAGTTTTTGAACTTGTCAGTTTTGATGTCTTTTAGTGCTTCTGCCATTTTAAAATTTTGTCTCTTCCACATCAGCAAAACATTTCCCTTTGAGGATTTTTCTCATCCAGAGAAACAAAAGTCACTTGGGATGAGATCAGGCGAATAGGGAGAGTGGGGCACAGAGTCACGCCATTTTTGATCAAAAAGTGCTAAACACATAGCACAGTGTGGGCAGGTTGTTTGTGTGAATCACCCATCATGAAATGGGAAAATATGTAAACATGTTGAATGAATCTCAAAAAATAAAAAAAAATTCACTGAAGCCAAGCACAGCCTCTCACAACGCTAGCTGGTACACTGATGCCAGTGGGTTCCTAGAACACTTACCTATTGGAGGAAGCCTGTACAAGGGGCCCACCCTTCACAAAAAATTTTGTTTCTGGATTGCCTCATCATATACAATACAAAGACACACACACACACACACACACACACACACACACACACACACCATGGAATGCTATTCAACCATAAGAAAGAATGAAATGATGTTTTCATGCAACTTGGATAAAATTGGAGATCATCATCTTAAGTGAATTAGTGTAGGAATGGAAAACCAAACACTGCATGTCCTCACATATAAGTGGGCACTAAACTAAGGCACTGCAAGGCATGCCTTGCAGTGAATGGCCTAATGGACATTGAAGACTGAAAAGGGTGAGGGTGAGAAGGGAGAAAGGACGGAGCAGTCACCTACTGGTGCACTGTGGGAGGTGGAGGACACACTTAAAGCCCCAACTTCTCCACCACCATACAAAGGTATCTGTGTAACCAAAAATCATGTGGACCCCCTAAAGCTACTGGAAAAAAATGGTGCTGAGATTCACTCAGGACCTAACGTAGAGGTGGTGATTGAGATGCTATATTGAAAGTAGCACCCTAAATGTGAGAGCTATGTTTAAGTAAGTGAGAGCTATGTTTAAGAGGATGCTTTTTCTTTTTTAAAATTTTTTATTTTAAAGATGTGAGGTATAATTCAGGGTTAGGTGCACAAACGTTGATTATGCAGGTACCCTTGTTGATGAGGTGTGCCCCCACCTCCCCTGGCAGCTTCCTTCAACTGCCAATTCCACCCTCTCTCCCCTGGCAGTTTCCCACTACTGCCAATCCCTTTCTTACAGTATTATGGTAAATGATCAGTGTCCACTTATGCATGAGAACATGTGGTACTCTGTTCTTTGTTTCAGTGATAGATCATTGACCATGATAGACTTTAAATCCATCCAAGTTGCTATGAAGTCCATATGTTTATCCTTCTTTATGGCTGCATAATATTCCAATGTGTATATGTACCACACCATTAAAAATACTTTTTTCAATATAGGAAGTACAGAGAAAGCTCCCTGACGCCAGCCTTGTGGTGCTAGATTGTGACACACTATCACCACCTGCTGGTCCCATAGCCAAATTGTAGGGCTCATGAATTCAGTGAGGGCTCCAGTTGTAGAGAAACTCCTCCATCAAGCCAAAAATCTGGGTCAAGTTGCCTGTGTTCCCAAAGAGTTCTAAAAATTTATAAATAACTGAATAAGGGACTGAATGTTTCATTTGAACCTAAATGTCTTTAATGGTGTGGATGCTGTTTCTTTAAGTAACTCAAAGTTGTTTAAACCCAGCAGGTAGAGAAAGAACATTTACATCTTCTGGAATATATACAAATACTTGGGTCCAGCCGGAATTTGAAAGCTCAATAGTTTTCAAGTTTGTGATAAAGAAAAAAAAGTTCATAATAATTCCTAGTAGGTTGACATGTAAGAGTCTGTACTGCTGAGTACCAAGTGAACAGTGATTTTCACAGAAGCGTTCACCTCAGCTGATTCCACAGCCTGATTAGATGCCATTACAACAAGAACTGGATTTTGAACAGAAGAAGTATTATGGGGGTGCAGCTGATTCTGTGATTTTTGTGTCACTGCTGCCAATTTAAGACATCTGGCAAGTACAATTTCTTTTTCATCCTTCAGATGGCAGGTCTTAAGAAGAGGTGAACATAGCTGGGCTTAAATAGTTGTTGGCGAGGAGGCTGTGGGGATGAGAATGGGTGAAATAAATCTGATTGTGGGGATGCAAGTTAGAGAAAAAGATCTTTATTACCGTGTTGGCCACTAGCAGGAAGAATAGCTGTGGATAACAGGTAAAGGATTTGTTCTGCTTCACAAATTGCTCCCTGTGTGGTGGGATGAGCACTGTGCTGGGAGTCCTGGGATGTGGGTCTTAGCTCTGGCTCTGCCTCTGACTAGCTCTGTGTAAGATGAGCTCTCTGAGGCCACATATTCTTTACCTGTAAAGCTTCGTTTACATTTGTTCTTCCTGTAGTATCATGGTGCTGTGAGGCTCAAACAAAAAGCCCCGAGTAAATATAAGGTGGTATAATCATCGCCAGTAGAGGTGCAGTTACTTTTAAAAAGTCCAAATGCTATGTAGGTTTTATGTTTTCTTCTCCTTCTCTGCTCCATCATTTTTCTTCTCTTCTTCCTCTGACTCCAGGTCCCCTTCTGCATCTGTTCCTGTTCTAATTCCTCTCCCTGTCCCTGCCTCCTTCTCTCTAATTAGACTTGAAGCTGACATGGGGATGTTATTCTGGCATTCCAAGTTGTTTTCTACTCAACTGTGTCTCTCCAATTGGGCACTAGTAGGTATTCAGTAGAAACTGATCAGTTTAACAGATCCTGAATCATGTCAGTATCATTCTTATCTCTTCATCAAGGTCCTCAGTATCCTTTTAAGGAAGAGCTCTTGAAAGGTTTGTCTTTTTTTTTTTTTTTAAGTTTCAGTCTGTGTTTACTACATTTCTCCTCCACATATTAGAATATCTTCCCATTGGAATGCTGGGTCTCACCTCAGAGGAGTTTGAAAAACTTGCATCTGATGGCAGCCCAGCACTCATTAAGTGTAAAAGTTTCATGACCAGGTGCAGTGGCTCATGTCTACAATCCCAGCTCTTTGAGAGACTGAGGAGAGAGGATTGCTGGAGCCCAGGAGTTTGAGATTGGCCTGGGCAACATAGGAAACCTGACCTCACTCTACAAAAAATAAATAAATAAAAATTATCCAGTTGTGGTGGTGTGCAACTGTAGTCCCAGCCAACAAGAGAGGCTGAGGTGAAAGGATTGCCTAAACCCCGCAGGTCGAGGCTGCAGTGAGCTATGATCATGCTGCTGCATTTCAGCATGGATGAGAGAGTAGACCCCAACTCAAAGAGAGAGAAGGAGAGAGAGAAAAGATTTCAGAGTCCCACCGTGTGCTAAAGTCAAGGTTCTGCTACTTAGGTCTATGGTCAAGACCTAAGTGAGTAAGTTATCTTTCTGGGCTTTACATTCTTCATCTGCAAGCTGGAAATCTATACTCTATTTATGGGGATTAAATGAGATCTCTACAAGTGCCTGAACTAAAGGGTAGACATTATTAGTTTTTGTAAGGCAGGCCTGACATTTCCATGTGCCCTGTGCAACTAAGAATGGGGTGAAGATTTTCAGCTTCCATGTTCGAGGTATAATGTTGTTTTCTTCTTTCTGGTTTTTTTTTTTTTTGGAGTTGGAGTCTCACTCTGTTTCCCAGACTGGAGTGCACTGGCACACTCATGGCCACTGCAATGTCTATCTGCTGGGCTCAGGTGATCCTTCTGCCTCAACCTTCCAAGTAGCTGCAACTACAGGCACGCGCCACCATGCCCAGCTAATTTTTTGATGTATTGTAGAGATGAGATCTCACCAAGTTGCCCAGGCTGGTCTCAAATCCCTGGACTCAGGAGGTCCTCTTGCTTTGGCCTCCCTAAGTGCTGGGATGACAGGTGTGAGCTGTGGTGCCTGGCAACTAATTCTACTTTTTTGAAAAAAATGAAAGTGAAAACAGATTTTATTTTGATCTACCACAAATGTACCTGGTTCAGCTGAGTATTGTCCTTTTTTTTCCTTTTTTTTTTGAGTCAGAGTCTTACTCTGTTACCCAGGGTGGAGTACAGTGGCACACTCATCGCCATGGCAGCTTTGACCTCCCGGGCTCTGGCAATCCTTCTGCCTCAGCCTTCCAAGTAGCTGGAACCACAGGTATGCACCACCATGCCTGGCTAGTTTTTTGATTTATTATAGAGATGAGGTCTCATCAAGTTGCCTAAGCTAGTCTTGAACCCGTGGACTCAGGCAGTTCTCTCATCTCAGCCTCCCAAAGTGCTGCAATAATAGGCATGAGCCACCACGCCCTGCCTCTTTCTTCATTGTTACAAACTCCTCTACCCCCTTGCCTTGTTCCTGTTTCCACTTTCAAGTGACCACAGAACCCTCAGGTTCTCCAGGGTGGGCCGTTGGTGGGACCCCAGGTCTCCACCTCTGTTCTAATCAGGTCTTGATCTGTTTTACATATTAGAGTTTAGAATGGGATTTCTTTTAGGTAAAGATTCTGCAGGAAAAAAAGACAAAGAGTTCTGAAAACCACCAACCACTGGCGTTGGTTTAGGAAAAAGACATTGGATCAAAAGAAGGAATTAGATAAAGGACTTGGCTTTGGTGAGGTATCGCAGCTATAAAATCACAGAAATGCTCTGGACGTAGAGAGGAGACCGGGATACACACAGCTGCTTTGGAACTGTTGAGAAGATGGGGTTGTCATTCCAGCAAGAAATAATCCCAGTGGATGCCCAATGCAGTTGCATCCACAATCACTTTTTCAGTGGATGGCATTTTCCTAGCCAAGAGCTGGTGAAAGATGGACTTATGGCCCCAGACACCTGGTGTGTTGTTGTCACGGGGAAGGTACTCCCTGGGTTGAAGCAGCAGGAAGGTGAAAAGAAGGAAACTGTGTTCTTTCTACCATACACAAATGCAGTATTTCTGCCAGGTTCAGTGACTCAGCCTGTAATCCCAGCATTTTGGGAGGCCGAGGTAAGCGGATTGCCTGAGCCCACGGGCTCAAGACCAGCCCAGGTAACTTGACCAGACCCCAGCTCTACATTAGATCAAAAATTAGCCAGACGTGGTAGCACATGCCTGTAGTTCCGGCTACTTGAAAGGCTGAGGCGGAAGGATCGCCAGAGCCCAGCAGGTTGACACTGGGGTGGCTGTGAGCGTGCTACTGCACTCCAGTCTGGGTGACAGGAGTGAGACTCCAACTCAAAAAAAACAAATGTAGTATTGCACAGTTCTGGTAGTTTATTCGTGAGGGCTAGTGAGGAGGGCCTGGGGAGAGAAACAGAGAGGTGTAATGGAGTTGTGGGAGGAGGTGAGTGGTCCAGGGTGACTTGGGCAAAGCTCCCAATCTGTCTTTGGAAAGATTCTCTGCTGTGCAATAAACATCCGGTGTCCTTTAGTATTGACGGCACTTGCAATTTGGTGGTGCTTCTTGGAAAGTGCTCTGTAATTAGCTAGAACAACTGTATTTTTCTGTTATCCCTCCTCACCTCTCTTAATTTTTCAGAAATCAGTCTTTCAGCCTCTAAATCTCTTTAGCTCTTAACAAAAACCTGGCATGTCATCTTCAGATCTGAAACAGAAAAGAGTTTTAATTTAGGCCTCACTGATTCAAAATTTGTGATCCCTGTGTCAGAGGTTGAGGAAAAACCTAACTCTCACTGCTCAGGATGAAAGGGCTTGCTGGAGCAAGTTCATGTAGGGCTATAGGATCCACCCAGCGGGGCAAAGGGCTTGCCAGTTTTTAAGAGCCTATAAAGCCTTGTCCTAATTACAAACTTGGTTTGCTTTTCATTAAAGCAGGACCTCTATAAGGCAGTGGTAACATTACCAGGGTCTGCGTTACTCTTCTTGACAAAAACAATGGCACCTGATCGTTCAGGGCAAAGCCAACTTTTTTCTCTTTTGAAAAATTCCAGTGACCTCCCACTCCCAGTCTAATTAGTCTGAAGTGGAGGGGTTTTACCACATATGAAAATGACCAGCCTGCCAGCAACTGCTGGTAATTTTGGGACTTGGGTACTACAGAGAGAAAAAATGTGGAAAATATCTCTACAGTGCTGATGAAACCTTATACTCAACCTCAGAAAAAGTGTCCCTTGTTGCATAATGGAGGATGTAGCCTCCACACCTTTATGATTCAAGGCAGGCCATTGGGCCACCTGGGCTCACCTGTTGGCTGCAGCATTGATGCAGAGACACCTGTGCTCCCTTGGGAGATGAACTCTCTCATTGTTAGAGCTTGTAGGGCTTTTGTTTTTGGTGACAGAAGTATTTAAACTATCTTGCAGCCCAACCTCAGTGATCTACTTTGGGCCGTGTCTCTCTATCACTTACTTGCTGTGTTACCTCAAGCAAGTTGGTTTACCTCAGCCAAGCCTCCATTTCTCCCTGTGAATCATGGAGACACCAGCCTCTTTTTGGAGAAAGAAATGATATGTAAAGAGCTCAGTGTATACCATAAAGAAGGACAAAATGACGAACTTTGCAGCAACTTGGATGGACTCAGAATCTATAATACTGAGTGATCTATCACAGAAACAAAGAACTGAGTACTACATGTTCTCATTCATAAGTGGACCCTGAACAATTATCAAAATACTATAAGAAAGGGACTGGCAGAGGTGGGAAACTGCTAGGGGAGGGGGGAACACACCTCATCAACAAGGGTACCTGCATAATGACCACTAGTATACCTGACCCTGAATTGTAAGCCACATTTTTAAAATAAAAAATAAAATAAAATAAGAGCTCAGTATGGTCCTTTGCATGTAAAGTGCTCTCAGTGAATGGTACCTGTCATTGTAAGGGTGTTGGGTGATGGTTTTGAGATGAGAAGATGACGCAGTTTCCTATGACTCTGTGTACATTGTCTGTGCTCCAGAGCAAACCAGCAGCCAGGATTGCTCCCTGATCAGCCACCACTGCTTTTGCGTCACTTGTGTACCCTGCTGTAGACACATCTGGTCTCTTCCCCAGCATCTCCCCATCCCTTAATAGGTACTCCAAATCCTGAGTTGTTTATCTGAAGATTAGACTCATGACTATGTGTTGGCTGTTGGTGTTGTTTTCTTGCCTTGTCTAATTTTTCAGATTCCAGAACCTTCTACACATCCTGCCCTCTGACACCTTTACCTGGAGGAATTCCTGGCTTCCAGAATGCTGACTTGATTCTGAACAGATACTGATGGTCTGACTCCCTGTTGCATCATGACACTGATCTCCAGACTTTCATTTGCCCTGACCAACGGATGTCTACTGGAACACTAATCCTCTTGGGTTCTCCTCTGGGACACAGGCCCCTTGCCTGTTTAAGTTCTATGTAGGTTTCCATGCTAGTATATTGATACTAGAACAACAGATGGCTATAAAATGTGCACAAACAAGTAAGTGGAGAAAGAGGTAGATAGTTAATTAGAAAATAGCTAGAAGAATTTTGGTAAAACCCCACTGTGATAGATAGAAGGGTCATACCATATTACTATGCTGAATGAGTTTCTGTTGCTACTTGGAGCCATTGGCATTGATTTGTTCATTCACTGATTTATCACCCAACATAAATCAGATCCCTATACATTACGAGATACTCTACTGAGTGCAGTGAGTGACACATAGGTGGGAAGACCCGCTCTGATCCTATTACATGGAGCATATGACAATTCTGTGTTCTATTAAATTCCCCAGTAATAATGGCCTTGTTTCTGGTTTTTTGTTGAAGGCTTGTAAGTAGCTGGAAACTGGTCACAGAAAGCCCAGTTATCAAGCTGGACAAAGTAGCTTGTAGGCAAGTGAAGGAGGACAGGAGGACTGGATTGCTTGTCTTGAGACCTCAGTTACAGTCTCAGCTCTTTCACTAATCAATTGTGGGAACAGGGATAAAACACTTAACCTTATCCTACTTTGGTTTCTTTGCTGTAAAAGGAGTCAGCTGGTTTAGGTTGAGCCAGATCTAGATTTCTATTAATTTATAAAAATTATTTTGAAATGTTGAGGTCATGGACAGCTGTCACCTTGCCTCCTTACATAACCCACAGTTGGTGGAGTCCCTGACTGAGACCACTGTTAGCACCAGAAATGCTCCCACTGGTGGCATCTCCTCCATGGACGTTCTAGCCCTTGTGATTGCTTTTGTGCCAAGAGTGGGTTCTATAAAAATACAGACAAACTTAGATATTTCTTCTTTTGCTTCAAAAAATTTTTCAGTTCATGCTCTATGAAAGGCAAACTTGGGTGTTTGGAACTGTCAACACTGTAGTGACCTAGAACTGAGGACTGGACCATGTGGTCACCAAGCACCTCTCTCTGTGGGACTGGTGATGGTCTAGGGCATTTTCTCATATGTGCATATGATGGGAGGAAAGCTGCACTTGACACCGTGAGGCATGCTCGTTACAACTCGTGGAAGCAGGGTCATTACTACTCTGTGAACTGATTTTAAGGACATCTTTCACTTCTTTCTGACTATCGACAAATTATATGCCCATTGTGGAATAGAAAACAATAACAATAAGATATTCACATTTAGGACCACTTTTAGCATTTATGTACATATATACAATTTCTATTTTTGTATATTTACATTCTGCCTTTTGCATCAAATATTGCATCTTATGTATTTTCCATGTGCTTAAAAATAGTTCAAAAATATGATTTCAGTGGCTCCACATACAGTCCATAATGGTTATACCATAGTTTATTTAACTGTTGTCATAATGTATTACTATGGTTTTGTTAGACCTCATGAGTTTGTTTTTTTAAGTGGCCTGTGTAGGTGGGAAGACAAATGTTTTTGGACTCACAGATTTGAGGTTCATATTGACTGTGAGAAGAAGTAGCCTGTAATCAGTATCTTCAAATTATCTGCATTCTAAGTTGCTTAATGTTTAAATATTCAAATAATACGTAAGGACTTATTTGGAGATTCTATTTTCTTGTGTGTGCTCAAGTCCAATAGTAGAGATAAGAACAGTCAAAACAATTAGACATGAAGAAAAGCCAGGAAGGAAAGAAAATTGACATTTGTGGAGCATATGCTATATGGACGCACTTACGTTATTTCATTAAGTTCTTGCAACCAGTCTGTGAGATAGATGTTACTTGTTCTTTTGTAAAAAAGTTATTTCATTTTAAAGATGTGGGGTACAATTCAGGATTAGGTGGTCATCATACAGGTAAAGTTTGGGCCTACCTTTGGTCCCCACTTTGCCTGGTTTGAGATCAGGTACCTTTATTAATGTTATGTGCCCCCCTTTCCCCTGGCAGTTTCCCGTTACTGCCAATCCCTTTCTTATAGTATTATGGTAAATTTCAGGGTCTGCTTATGAGTGAGACCATACGTTACTTGTTCTTGTTTCACAGAAGACAAGACTGAGCTCAGAGAGGTTGTGCACTTGCCCCGGTTGACATCCTAGCAAATGGCATAGCCGTATTTGAACTGTCAAAGCCAAAATCCAGATTCCTCCTTTCGTGTACCATTAACCTCTGGGTCAACATGGCTGCTGCCTGCTTGCCTGCCCTATGTCACAACATTCAGAAAGATTGTCTATAAGAGCAGTGGTTTTCTGCTCCTTGCAATGCCTTGGGGAACCAAGGAGTTGGGGGATGATCTGGGATCCATAGTCCTTCTTCCTCATGCCTCAGCCAGAGACACTCAGCTTTTTCCCACACAGCGTGGGCTTCTGAGGAGAAGTTGCCCCCAACTTTTGCCACCTCCCCTGCCAAGTACCTCAAAGCCCCCATCCTGGCACTTCTCCGAAAGGCCTGGGAACTCGGCTCAGAGCAGATCCGTGCTTGCCCCGGTGCCAAGTGGGCTCGCTAAATTGGTACTTCCCCTCGAAACATCCTTCCCAGACGTCCATGGGAAATCTTCATTCGTTGAACAAAGTACTGGTTGGGTCTTAGTGAAGTAATAGAAAAAATCTTCCTTGTGTGAATTCTGTACTGTGACTTTTTTGTCTTCATTTGTGAAGACAGCTCTCTTCATAACCCCCTAAGATTTCCCTCTCAGAGAATTCTCCATCTTTTGTATGATCAATTATGATAGCTCTAAAATAGCATGCAGTTCTGCAACTCTCCACTCACCCCCGTGGTTCTTATCACCTCTGCAGTGTATTCACTCATTCATGTATTTAACAGGCGGCTACAGGGCACCAGCTACAGACCAGTCATTGGGCCCCGACAGCATTCTTGGCCATAGCCGTCTAGCCTCCTCTCCATGCTTTACCTTTGTAGAATGCTGTTTTTCAATGAACTTTTATCTTTCATAAGAATACTAAAAAATAAATGTATTTACTGAAAATTAAAGCTCAATAATAAGATAACTCTAGTGTGAAATGTGGTTCAACATTAAAACAACGATGCTGTGAAAAACGTGTAATGGGATCTCAACTTGTAAATTATAAAAAAGTTATCTTTCTCATTTCGTGGTTGCTTTACATATATTATCCCGGGCTACGGACCTAACGCACTGGTATCTATAAACAGGAAACAGCTTTGTGAGCATCGGTAATTGGAGGCAGGTTTATGTAACTTTGCTGTTATTTTTTGTTTGTCTGAACTAGGCCCTGTCAGCTCTTGGGTGAGTGATCCCTACCGGTCACATGAGAGCTCATGTGGTGCATTGATTTAAGTTTGCATCACATTTATACATCATTTCTTTTATTCTTCCCGACAGCCTTTTGATGTAGATATTTATTAGCATTCCCATTTTATAGACAGGGAAACTGAGGTCACGCAGCTGGCAACACAGAGAAGGGACTAGAATGAATCATCCTCTACCCCAACATCTGTGACACAGCAGTTTGATTTTCAGAATGTTGTAGCCTTCCATACTCTTTTATCATCTGGGTGTGCCCATCTTCAGATCCCCACAAAATGAAAATTCTCAGCAAGCGTACATATTTCCAGTCCAGTAAGTGAATGCTTTTCATTCACAATAGAAGATGGGACCTCCCAAAATGAATTTGGTAATAGCTGATCCCTGTTTATGGACAGCTGCCCAAACTGGCAAAACGTGCATAATGTACACACCTCTTTGCCACTGCACATTCAAAATGCAGTGTGATTGCTGCAAAGGCACATTATTATCCTCAGTCAATATGCCACCTGAATGTATGAATGCAATACGGTGTGGTATTTTGGAACATGATGTTAGGTTTCCTGATTGGAAATGTTCTTGAACTAAAATATCCTCCGTGACAAGCTTTTCTGTGGTTATAAAAAAAGAAAAAGATCAGCATCTTACAGGTTACCTGGTTTGCTAATTACTTAGAATTCAGATCAGGTATTTGTGGTGAAATTAGCATGCAATAACCATCAGTTTTTGACTAGAGTTTCTGATGGAAGAAAGGGATAGCTGTAGGTGATAAATTGGCAAGAAGAAAAAATAGTACATTTTCAGGGTTAAATTTTATCTCTTAGGTTAAATGATGGCTTCATGTTTTAACAATGTTCAGCCAAGGCAGCTGGGTAAATAGGAAAGGCAAAACTACTTCTTTATGAGGAGAGAAGTGACTCAAAAGGCCACGGCTTTTCCAACCCCAAAAAAAGACTGATAACTGGAACTCTTGATGTGGGCTTTCATTCTGTGTAGGAGGATCTGTGAGAGCTGGTTATTTTCCAATTAACAAAGGATAGGAAGTTATTCTGAGAGCTCTGATGTTCCTATTTATATCTATCATGTCTATCTTATATATGTTATTCTATGCTTGCAGTTTACTGAGGTCTAGTCGCAAACTGATTAGAATTGGATCTGAGGGAAGATGCTACCATATCTGGAACATGTGCTTTCCCAGCAACCTCTGTCCGTGGTTCAAGGTGCTGATGTGAATGCAGCATTAACAATATGCTTTTTCCCTGTGGTCCTCCCCACTCCATCCCTGTCTTCATCCTTTAAATGCCATCAAATATGCTTCAGAATGACTCACCCCTAAAAAAGAACAGAGCTCTTTTATTCTCCAAAGTGCACATTCTTTCATCAAACATTGTTTCAGCTGACATGACAGCTCCCACAACAACCCAGACCATGAACTGTTTCTTAGCCTCCTCAGGTCTCATGACTGCATCCAAAGACTACAGGAAATAATAGAACCTACCTCAGAGGAGGCGATGAGGAGTAAATGAGTGGCTCTTCCTAAAGAACTTCGAAGAGTGGTTGGTACATAACAAGAAATTGTTTATTCAATAACAGCAAAGATTGATGGCTACCCAGGAGGTAATGAGCTACGTAGCCATTTAAAAAAGTGGTTAGAAAAAAATGCCATTGACCAATATTTGCTATCCTGGAGGAGGAATGGAAGGTTACTATGCAATTAATTCAGTGAATTTCCCAGCCCCCACCAGTTCTAGAAAGTTGAGAACTCAGGACTTGCAAAGGCATCCTGGCTGATGTCCAGTAGAGATGACACTTCCAGGAAGGAGGAGGCTGTCAGGCCTTCATTTAAGCCAAGTCAGATCAGCACGTATTTGCACGCTGTCTGGAGGAATGGAAAACTCCACACTGTCACTTCAGGCACTCTGGGGATCACATCTGTCAGGATGGAATTGCTCATCCCACACTCTGTGGACAAGGACTTGGCGTCCGAGGCCGACATGTGATCAACACTCCACTTGGGACAGTGATCATGGCAAACTCCTCTGGAAGGGAATTTGGGAAGCTTTCCTACAAGTCAGTGGACAGCTGGGGTTGGGCTTTGGCACGTCCTCTCATGAATTGAACTGTGGCTTCCCATGCTCTCCAGGGATCGGAATTTGGCTCTGGCCGAGGAACACGCACATCCCTCAGAGGCCTGACTGTTGCTGTTGCTCTCTTTAACTGTGCGTGTTGTGGAATTTTACTGATCTGGGCCTGAGGCACGGGGTGGTGAGCGCAAAGCTGTGTTTGCTCTCCTTTACTCCATCATGCGTGTATTTACATATCCATTTATTTAACAGCCATCTCACATTTACCATCATACTATAAGAATGGGATTAGCAGCAATGGGATACTGCCAGGGTGGGGAGGGGGAGGACACAACATCAATAAGTGCACCTGGTCTCAAACCAGGCAAAAGGGAGACCAAAGGGAGGCCCAAACTTTACCTGTACTGTGTCCACTTGAGTAACTATTCCTGAATTGTACCCCATATCTTTAAAATAAAATATATATTTTTAAAAAACGTCATCTAAGAACAGCCTGCAGTATGGTAGTCACTAAACTAGGGCTAGCCACTGGGCTAAAGAGAATCAGATTCCTTTAAAGCATGTACACTAAGGGGAGGCATCTGCATAAAATCAATCTCAGGGATTCTTTCTGTATCTTGTGTGTGTGTAATCAGTGCCTTTTTTAAAGCACCAGCACATGGCTGGGAGGGGTGTCTCTTAAATACTGGCTATTGAAGCACAACGGAGTAAGCACCATAATAAAGCTGGATGCAGAGTTCTAGGAGAATCAAGCATTTCGTTTTTGTGACTGAAAATACCTGGTTGTGTCTGATAATTTTTACTCTATACAATGGGTTCATGCTCACTGGATCAGTTTGGTTACACAAACGACTTCTTAAAATTAAAAGGTGCCAGGCATGGTGGTTCATACCTATCATCCCAGCACTTTGGGAGGCAGAGGAGAGGGAATGGCCTGAGCCCAGGGGTTTGAGACCAGCCTGGGGAACTCTGCAATAAGTCAAAAACTCAGTCAGGTGGGGTGGTGTACATCTGTGGTTCCAGCTACTTGGAAGCCTGAGGTGGAAGGATAGCCTAAGCCCAGCAGGTTGGGGCTACTGCACTCCAACCTGGGTAACAGAGTGAGACTCTGACTCAAAAACCAAAACAACAACAACAACAAAAATAAAGAAATAAAAGGCACTTTTAATGTATGGATGAAAATCAGAGGAGCTAACCTCCCTCCCCAATATCACACAGCTCTTAGGTTGCCATGCCCAACCCAGAACTATCTCTGGACTGAAGTCCCTTTGTATATTCATGACATTGCCTACATTTGTGCCAAAAGAACTATTTTTATGTCCCTAAGAGGTGTCAAAACCTAATGTTTCCGATGACACATTCTACTCCCATTGGGTCACGATACTTGGTTTTGGTCATTTATTTATTCCACAAACATGTACTGAGTATCTATGACGTGCCTGGGGCTCACTTAATTAACTATTTTGTTTTAGATTCACTACATGTACCATGCAAGGTTTTTTGGTTTTGTGAAGCTCAGAAAAAGATCATTCTTACTCTACCTTGAAAATATATTTATCATACTATTGTTGGGTTGATTTAGAAGGAACTGGAGGCTCTGACGATACCTAGCTTCTTTGATTTGAACATCTTCCTCCCCATTTGTTAGAAAAGATAGATGGTGTTGGGCTGAGTCTGCACTGGCCATACTTTACATCCTAGAAAATCCTTTAAAAAACCAAATCCTTGATACGGGCCAGTACTAAGTCATAGAAGTAAGATCTTGACAAATTTATTAACCTCTTTTCATCTCAGATTTAACATCACCTATAAAATGGGGAGTCTGGAAATGTGTTGATTCCTAAGGGTCCTTCTGCTTCCAAGCCTTGGCTGCATTTCCTCTCACTAACCTAAATGATGGCTGTTATAATGCCATAGCTACCAGAACGTTCCTCCTTCTCAGACAGCTTCTACCTCCCAGGGTCTCAGGCTTCCTGTTTGCTTTTCACTCCCACAGATTCCTGCTGGGCTGTTCCCTGGCACCATCTCTCCCGGTCTCTGGGGAAGATAATAGAGAGAAAACTTGATGGAGCTGACTCTTCCATGAGCTAGTTTATGACTCATGTACTTGTAAGGGTGCTGGCCTGTGGGGGGAGAAAGGAAACTGCTTTGTTTCTTCCTTTTTGATGAAAAGAAACAACTCAAGGCACCTACTCTCCCAGGCAGCCTCCTTTTCCACACATGGTATTGGACCATTTGCAAAAATTACAAGCAAACCAAAAAATCCTAGGACTATATTAAAATGGTAACAGGGATAGATTTCTAAGTATCTTAATACAAGTCTTCTGACTTTTTCCCTCTTGCTTTCCCCTGCTTTACACTCTTAAAAGAAGAAAGAGAAGTGACAAGGAACTGGCTTCTCACCCAACAGAGAGTAGGAACAGTCCTTTGGCTTTTGAACAGTTCATGAGATTCGTTTTCTGCAAAAGTTTCAGGGAGTATCTTCCAGAAAATTCATGGATGAGGAGGGTGAATGGTTACAGCCAGCTTAACACCCTGCCTGCTGGGTTTTGAGACATCAGTGGCATCTTTGTATAATTGGTCCCGTTTTCCAGAACACAAAGCTTGGAATGCACATGTGCCTGTTCCTGCCTTAGCTGGGTTGGAACGCTGGGGTCTCCCTCCACCTGGAGTGTGGTGAGGAGGAGCGATGGTGGCGAGGTGTCTGCATCCTTGGGTCAGGGCCCAGTGATTCACCACTTTCGCTGTTTCTAAACACATCATCAGCTTTTGTCAAGTCTCTGCTGTGGTTGGATAACTGATGTTATTGGAGGAAACGATGCATTTTTTCTCCTCACAGCTTACAATGAGACAGACTTTGTCAGGCACACACACAAGTGTGTTTTGCTTAATCTTTCCCGTTTGAATGGTCTCTGTTGCCTAATAGCCCAAGGATCCTTCCAGAGATCTTCCTATGCCTGAGGCCCCAACTCCCCAAATGGCCAGGATCCATTTAAAAAGGGAAAACCGGGCTACTCTTCTCACTTTGTTAACCTTCTCTTGTTCTTGATTTTCTTTTTCTTCTCAAAATGTAAATACTCTGGTGCCTCTCGTGAGTTGGATTTGGCTAGTTTTAAAGTTTAAGGGTTACATCACTAGAGGAGATGTATTTTTTTTTTTTAGTTGGAGTCTCACTCTGTCACCCAGGCTGGAGTGCAGTGCACACTCACGGCCACCCCAGTGTTGACCTGCTGGGCTCCAGTGATTCTTCCACCTCAGCCTTCTAAGTAGCTGGAACTACAGGCATATGCTACCATGCCTGGCTAATTTTTTATTTATTGTAAAGACAAGGTCTTGCCAAGTTGCCTGGGCTGATCTCGAACCCGTGGGCTCAGGCAGTCCACTCGTCTTGGCCTTCCAAAGTGCTGGGATTACAGACTGAGCCACCGAGCCTAGCCAGGAGATATATTTCTCCTTCCTTTCTTCCTTCCTTCCTTCCTTCCTTCCTTCCTTCCTTCCTTCCTTCCTTCCTTTCTTTCTTCCTTTTTCTTTTTTTTTTTTTATGCCCAGGAAGAATGAGGGACACAGACAACTGGAAAGTGAGAAAGATTTATTGAGAGGACAGAGAAGTTCCCACAGTGGAAGGAGACCCAAAGAGATGTATTTCTTACATTTTTTTTTAACTAAAGAAAATCTCCTTAAATTTATCTATTTATTATTTATTTCAAAGTTATTATATTTTTATTTTTTATCATTTTTGAAGTAACATGCTGTTACTCATCTTTTTTTACTCATTGATTTTCCATTTATGATTGACATTTAATTGTACATATTTATGGAGTACAGTATGTTTCGATGCATGTATATACATTGTGTAATGATCAATCAGGATAATTAGCATATCCATCACTTTAAGCATTTATTATTTCCTTGTGTTAAGAACATTTAATGTCTTCTCTTCTTGTTGTCTTGAAATATGCACTGCATTGTTATTTACTATAGTCATCCTACTATGTAATAGAATTCCAGAACTTATTCTTCCTGTCTGACCATAACTTTCTTCCAACATTTTGGACCAGGGAAGTGATAATGTCCCCATACTTGACATGCTCAAGTTGACCTCCCTTTCACAATGCCAGAGACAGAACCATTGTTTTTCCATTTCTTAGCCTACTTTCTATTCTTGAACCAGCTGAAGGTGTCAACATGTATTTTCTGCCATGCTGACATAATCAGTTACATTTCCCTGCAGAACACGCACCCACACCAAGACACAATGGGTGCCCTAGCTCTAAGGTTACTGTTTTCTTTCCTACTTGAGGAAACACCAGGTTGCAGGCCTGGGAGAGGGGCATTATCACATGATAACCTTACATCTCCCCTAACTTATGAAGAAAAGCTTAATTATTTGGAAACTTTAAAGTATATCACCATTCTTAGCCACAAATGGCTCATGACACATCTGGGATGATGGGTCTCCTAGAGTCTCTGATAATCATTTATTTCCATTGCAAAGATTTTCATGGACCCCTTGCCCAGAGGCTCAGTTGGCAATGGAGTGCTGTGGCTCATGGTTTCTTAGTAATTTCATTTTTCACCTTGAAAACCAGGGCATCAGAAGGCTTATAGGTCTGACAGTGTGACCTGCCCAGTGTAGCAGCAGTTGGTTGATGGTCTCAGGAAATTCTGGCGTGTAAATATTGAATCAGCTTACCTGTAGGTCCTTCCTATCTTGGCCTTTCTTTTTGTATTCCATAAATAGGATATGCCAAGAGGAATAATTTTGTTCAAAGACCCCAACGAGCAATCTTGTTGCTGGGAGCAGTGCCTTCAAAATGAACTGAGGACTTGGGGACATGAAAGGATGAATTGGGCATGAGAAAAGGGATAAAAATCTGGTATTGGGAAATGAGGAAGAAATGGAGAAAGGATTTGGTTAGGATGTGAGATTCACTCACCAAGTGGGACCACCTGCTAGATGTCAATAAGTCATGTGAGCCCACTGCAGGCAGGGGTCCAAATGACTAGAAGTGGCTTAGCCTTAAAAAAGCTGCTTCCTGTTAGGAGATCAATAAATGCTAGCTAGCACGAGTGATCATGGCTGTGTCCTGCTCCAGCCCAGGCCTCCATGTCATTGTGTGCCCTTGCATAACACTTTGCTCCTGAGGGTTCTTGGCAATTGAAGAGGGAGTCCATGCATGAAACCCACAATCCAGGATACACGAGGTCATTGCTGATGCATGTAGGCATAGAAAAAAGGCATGGAGTTTTAGAGCCAGAAGAAAATTCAGAGTGTGCCATGCCCAGATCCCCTCATGCAAATCAATTAACAAAAATTATATAGCCAAACATTCAAGTTGATGCCCTGTAATTAGTAACTGGAGTTTGAGGTACTCAACAAGGTAATAAAGCCCATTAACAGCCATCAGACCCATGGAGTCTCTCTGGCACTGTGAGTGGGTTAGCAGCTGCGCGATGGATGAAGCTGTTGAAAGGAAGAAAATGCTGTTTCTCCGGGTGCGTTGGGCTCTGTCCAGCCTGGTCAACCACACCCCCATCTCTTTTCCTGGTAATAATTAGCAAAATTTCCCTCATTGGTTTTGGGGATGAAGAGGATCAAAACATCGGTGGACAAACATTCCACCCTACTTAAGAAATATGAGGTGTAAGCTCATTTGAACAGAATATTAACCAGAAAGAGATTGATTGTGTCATCCCCCCATGTTAAAGGGCAGACTCCTTGGTGTGTCATTGAGATCCAGCCCCCCAAGGGGGCTCCAATCTCCCTTTCCAGAGTCCTCTCCTCTTAACTCCCACCACATGCTTCAGGTCCCAGGGCTTCTTATGGATGTCTGCCATCCCCTCTGCACTCTCATAACTCCATTTCTGATGTGATTTTGTCAGGATGCCTGACCTCCCTTAGGCTACCTGGTACACTCTTACTCACCTGTCAAAGACCAGTTCAACTGGGACTTCTTTTTCCCCTAAAATGTGAGGAACGCTGATGACCCCTCTGTTCACAATGCTTTGTTCATACTTTCATTAAAGTCGTTCTTTAGTGAGCTACTTTAAAAGTGGAGTTCTCTGTCCATGGTACTTCATCCAGACTTCCATTCGTCTTCGATGAGTTGCATATTTATCTATATATGCTTGGATCTTAGGTTCTTGATTTTCTCCTAGCTTAACCTAGATGCAGTCATGAAGATGGATGCACAGAGAGGTGTCCTAAAAAGCTGCTCTTCTGGTTTTATTTGTATATAAATGTAAGCTCTATTAGGGTAGAGATGTCTGTTTTGTTCACTAAATGCCCCAGCACCTAGAATGATACTTGACACACAGCAGTTTTAATAAATATTGATTGAATGAATGAATTAAAATGGAATAATTTTTACAGGTTTTAGCAACTATATTTAGCTATGGAATATTTATATATAATAATGTATGCAACATATTAATATAAAATTATATAATATCTATATAAAATGTATTTTATTTAACTATAAATATTGGACTTTTGCTCACATACATGGTTGGTTTCAAAGGAAGTATCTATTAGACCTGCAATGATTTTTTTCCTCATTGTATGTTGGCATGTTTGCCTTCTTTCTCAGGACTGCCTATTCCACTTCCTTCTAGCATCTTCTTATCATTGGTAACTGGGCAAGAGCTCAGCTGTTTCTCCAGCTTATGAACTGGGGAAGCTGTAAGAGAATATGAATTTTAGGTGTTGACTTCAGAAAATGTTCATTTAAAATATGTGTTTGCAACATTTGCTTTTCTGCCGCTGTTTTAACTGGTTTATCATTCTCCACCACCCACATGTTTGGTGGGGGAGTGGGGAGGTACAGTATTTGTTGTTTTTTGTTTTGCCATACAGAGGAGAGACTTGAGCTGCAGAGAGTGAAACAGCACTGGAATTGTTCCTAAGGTCCTCTGACAGACAGCTTGATGAAGAGAGGAACAACCGTTTTCTCCAACTGGAGAGGAAGTGGGGCCTCTTTATGATAGGGGTCTAGTGAATGGCAAGACAAACCATGTTCTAACAGTGTCTGCAGGAACTGGAGGGCAGAACAGCATCCATGTGTTGCTCATTGATTTCGCCTTGTGCCTATCCTAGCGCTTTCCTTCCAGTAGGCAGTTAATAAATAACTGCTGAATTTGAAGTTAATGTTGAATAAGTTTTATCTTCAGTAAGGATGTTAGAGGTCAGACCTTTGAAACTTTTCATTTTACAGATGAAGCTGATGGTGGCCAAAGTAGGTAATATTCAGTTCAAGGTGTCACTAATTTCTAAGTAGCAATGTCAGGACTGGTGTGTTGTACTTATTCTGTAGGATTTACCTTGTGGGATATTTGGATTGAAATCATGAGATGATTTATAATGGGCTGCTCTCGTATCCTTGAATCTAAAGATGGGGTTCAGTAGTCCTTATTTACCTAAGAAGCATCATTTGGTACTCAAATATTATGACTTGATATTGCTTAAGAGCTTTTTTCCAGACATGCCTTCCCAAAAGGGAAGGAGAAGTCACTAAAGAATAAAAGGAAATGTTTCATTTATTTATTCAACCCATTTCGTGATTGCTTATTAAGTGTACAACACTGTATTTGGTGTCTAGTGGAAAAACACTACATTAGGAGTTTAGAATTCCGAGTGTAGTCCTGGCTCTGTTGCCTAACTTCTGTCTGCCTGTCTGTCTGTCTATCTACCTATTATTTTTAGAGACAAGGTCTTGCTCTGTCACCTAGACTGGAATTCAGTGGTGTGACTACAGTTCACTATAACCTCAAGCTCTCGGACTCAAACTATTTTCTTATCTCTGCCTCCCAAGTTGCTAGGACTACAGATGTGCACCTCCATGTCCAGATTATTATTATTATTATTATTATTACTATTATTTGGTGAAATTGGGCATCTCGCTATGTTGCTCAGGCTGGTCTTGAACTTCTGGGTTCTAGCAATCCTCCTACCTCATTCTCCCAAAGTACTGGGATTGCAGGTGTAAGCCACCATGCCCAGCCACTATTGTATGTTTTATCCAACTTGAGGTTTGTTGTTATCTCAATATCAGGCTTGGAGGTCATCACAGAAGCAAAAAGCTTTCATCTCATGTACTGTCAACTGGTATCAACTGCCTGTAATGCTGTGTTGAAAAAAATTGAAGGCAACATTTGGGCATACAGTAAAAGAATGCTATTCATGATCTACTGGTGATGTCTGCTATGGACAGTGGGTAGGGAGTTACAGCATGTGTGCAATTTAACTGTTATCCCGGGTCAGATAATCCATGAAGTTTCAATGCCTATACTATTCTATTGTTCAATAAGGCACGCCTTTGCCTTCTGTGAACTTAGAACCTCTGCAGGTATGCATAGTTCTGTTTAACTTAATTTTTAAAAATGAAAGCCCTAAAGGGCAGCTGGAGCAATGTAATGATTACAAATGCCTACTTATAAGTAGAGAAATGATAATTTTCCCCCAAGCACTTTTTTTTAGACCATTGCCTTAAACAGAATAAAAGAAAGGCATAGTTTCCCCTGGTCAAATTAGCTTCTATATGTTTCAGTGAAAAGCATTAAAATGAATCCAAATCCACAGGTAGAATTCTGCTTGAGTTACTATTTAGCCTAAATGAAAGTTTAGTCATCTATGCCTCATTTCAGTGAAAACCTTGAATCTTTAAATAAGTCACATGAAGTTTAAAAATATAAGCAAGAGCCTTTTGTATATTTTGGTCTAGGAGACAGATTTAACTCTAATTTGAAATTGTGTTTCATTAGGGATGTTTTCTTTTGACTATGGGTTTAAATTAAGGTTGTTATACATAATAGTGTTAGTACAGGGAGGGCTGAACTAGGTCGTTAAATATTGACCACATTTGTAAGATGGTCTGTGTATTTGTACATATTATCTTTAAATGTTCATCTATGTGAAAATCCTGGCTCTACAATAATTATTTTTAAATTGTGTTCACCCCATTTTAAAGAATGGCAATTGATAGAAGAGCTTTACAAGCTCAAAGAAGATCAACCAAAGGAGGCCAGTAAGTGCTTCACATGTGATTTTCTAATAGTGCATTCCTTCTCCTTCTAAGAAATTTGGTGGAATGACCCTCATTATATGTGGTCTATTGCTATACAGAACCACAGATTTTTGAGTCATACGATAGCCCCCAAAATGTAACTTCCCGTTATACAAGCTTAAGGGTTCATTTATAGGAGGGTGTTAGTCCTGTCTCTCTAGATGTAAAGGAGTTTTACCATGTGTGATAGTCCAAAACTCTAAAAACTGATGATATTTCTCCTAAAAGCCATATGACATTGGCATTGGAAAGGACTGTGTTTGATCCTTGCCTCCTGTTTCATTGGAAAGGGGAAGCTATTTGCCCACAGATTCAGAGCTTGACATCACACCAGGAAAATGTTGGCTTTTAGTCCAGTATCTGTTCTTTTGTCAAGTAATTAAGAAAATAAAGACAATAGAAAACAGTGTGGATATGAATAGAAGAAATAGGAGTTCTTATCCAATGATTTGACCTTCCCGAGTCAATGCTTTGAAAGCTGCTCTGAAGTTTCTCTTCTCTGGGGTATTGGGATGTTGTATCAATTGTGACAATAAGAAGCTGGTAGCCATTCCCTAAGGGCACGTTCATTTCAGTTCCTGGCTGGTGCTCACATGGAGTCTTAATGGTGCTCATCATTGTGGAGTCAGTGTATTTGCTCCCTCCTTTCTTTGGAGCTGATTTATGGCACGCCTGCCATTTGTTGTAAGTTTCTTCAAATCCTCTCTGGAGGGAGGTAGGAAGGCAATGAATAAATAAAAGAGAAATGATTTAGAGAGAATGTTATCTTTCTAGCAACTGTAGTAACTTCTTTTCTAGTAGTCGTAGTGGGGCTCTTCTGATGAGAAAATTGTCTTATGAGTTCTCTATAGGAGACAAGGAAGTTTTGGGTTTCCAGGTATCAAGAGGAGGTTCTCTACAGATAAAGGGGAACAAGAAGGACCATGGATGGAGCTGCTGAGCATGGAGACGTGGAAGGAGACTGACGGGGTACTTTTCCTTGTGTCCTCACAAACCTTCAGTAATATGAATAGCCACATAGGCCAAGGACAGGTGGAAACCGGTCATGAGGCTGCCTTTTCTGTGGGCTATAGTACAAGAGTACAAGAAGAGCGTCAGTAGAGTGGATGAAGTCCCTAATGCCTGGGCTTCTGGCGATTAGGGAAGCCACGCGTCAGCATTTAGAATCCCCGGATGTAGCAAGATGTCTGATGTGAAGTCCCTATAGAGCTGGGAAGGCAGCTCCTGTCATGGGTATCTCCGCAGAGGGCAGCTCTCTGCAGTCCAGGTACTTTGAATGCAGGGTGTGTGAGCATTCTTTGGTTAGTCAGCTTTCAAAAGGAGTCACCTGGGTAGATTTTTTGCCCCTAGAAAAGATCATCTAGGCCTCCTTTCCTCTTGGACAAGTCAGGCTGCATGGGCCCCTTAGGATCTAATTTTAAACAAACTGCTGGGCTGATCTCTAAGGACCTCTCCATCATATTGAATATTTGGTTAGGCGACCTAAATGAATTGGCCATGAAATTCCATGTCAATAATAGGAGTGCTGTTAATATCACTCAGCAGTTCCTCTGTACCCCGTGTTTGTTGTTTTTTACTTGTTGGGGGGAAAGGAGTGACTAAATTCATTTATTTATTAGGTCTTTAATTAGTACTTGATAGGAATGATTCCACTGTGTTTCTTGCCTTGGCTGTGTTTCCAGACACTAGAGAGACTTTCTGATGGTGAAAAGGTGATCCCATGACCTAGGTAAAAGATCACCCCTCTGCTGCCTTTGTTGTCTGGTGAGCCATGTCATATATGGGAACATGAAACTACAAGCCAGAAGTCCACTGCTGGCTCTGGCATGCCTCACGGGGACATGCCTTAGGCATCCAAGTTGCAGCATCCATCAGGTACACAACTTAGGGCAGGACCCTGTCCACTCCCACCCTAACTCCCATCCGCCATCTGTCTGCTCGTTTCCTCCCAGCTCTTTAGAGGCCAACATGTCCTGCCTCAAGGTTCTGGCATGATCCTCAACGCCCCCAGCTCCTGTTTTAGCCCCATGTTTCTGCTCACTTCACTCAGATCCCACCACCCTCCCTGCCCTCACTCTTTCCACATTGACAGATTGATGTGACTTCTTCCTCACTGGTCTTTCTGCCCCTACACACTGTTTCCACCTTGTCTTCAGAATGATCCTTCTAGGATACAAATCAGTTTGCACCACCTTTGTTGAAAATCCCCTGCTGGCTCTCCATAACCTTCCTGATAAAGTCCCTGTTTCTAAAGGTGGCTTTGAATGAACTGTCCTTGTTCCTACCCTACCACGTTTCTGCCCTTCTCCTCTGCATGATAGGCTGTGGGTGAGTAGAATTTATACAGTGTAGCAGGCAGGCCAAAAACCGAAGATCAGGGACACACACACACAATATACTCACACATATGTGCACACACACCTGCCTACAGACATGTAACTCCTATTTTAGGACTGACATCATGGGTTGCCCCCAGCCAGGACACATGTGCTTAGAAATGTAAAACAAGGGTCAGCTATCAAGCAAGCCTCTTCCCCTACTTACTCTTCTCTCTACACCCTTTCCTAGCAGAAGTTACCGATGGATGGCCCACTCTCTCCTCAAACCATTGCATCTTTTTTCTTCCTGCCTCCAAGCTGTCTTCTGGGAGTGGTGGAACTAGGACTTTCTGAGCCAGAATCAGCTAGCTTCTAACAAGGGCGGGATATGCCCACGCTTCTTATTTAGTGTCCTCTTGTACCTGTCGAGTTACCCTCTTCTCTTTTTCTGGAGGGCCAGGGAGGGAGGCTGAACCTCCCTCGTTGTGCCCAAGTGACTAGGCTTCCAGCAGGAGTTGGAAGAATCAAGCTTAAGTGGGACTGGTCCTGCATCACAGAAGGCCAGAGTCATGACTGCCGAGTTCCCTTGGGTGGTGAAAATGTCTCTCTGGTGCTCTGTGGTTCAACCAATAGCTTGTGGCTGGCTCGTGAACGTTCTGGGGAATGACACAAGACAGCCTGAAAATGGCCAGAATGCATGAGGTCTCTGCCAAAATGGAACCTATTGTGAAGTTGGGCTTGCTTGGTGCTCTCTAAGAGCTCAGGGGTGGCAGAGGAAATGGAATCCATTTAGTTCCCCTGTGACTGCGCCCCGCCATGAATAGCCTGAAGAGGGTTTTCTTGCAAAAGCGTCTGCTTCAACCTTCTGTTTCTGTCCTGTGTTTTATTGTTTTTCCTCCTTTGCTGCTGCTATTTCACTGCCTCTACCCTGACAAAGCACCGGGTTTATTCTCTCGCTCTGTGTGTTTGCCCACTTGGGTGTCTAACCAATGCATCAGCCTCAGCTAATACATTAGAATTTGAATAAATGTATAACAGCAGGTAGCAAGTGACTGGTGACAGGGTGACATATTGACTTAATATCTTGTGTAATGTGATATGAAGGATGTGCCTTTTGGTGTGTATTTTCATTTTAATTATTTTTTGTTGCTTTTCTTAGGCAGACACTTGTAGGCAGTTTTGAGTAATTGTCTGAAATCATTAACATGTTTATTAAATAAGGAAGCAGAGTGCATTATCTAGCGAATCAATTATGTAAATGCACAAAAAGCATAAGAAATTAGTCTTTAACTGTTGCTGAACTGCATTCATTTTCTAAATTGTGGATGAAAGTTGCTCTGTGGACGTGTGCTGGGGAGAGGGAGGTATATTTAGATTTATTTTTCTTTCTCAGTTTTGAAGCAGCAACACTTAGTTTGTGGGTTTCTTTGGGAAGGGACATTTCTGAGGGGCGGCAGCTAGTAGGGGTTTTTTGCAGATCCTTCATGGATCTAGAAAAGATGGTCGGCAGTGAGAAACAGCAATCTCTATCGAAGGGTCTGGGCGAAATGATCAGGAGTGTCACTGGAGCAGAAGTCATCGCATCTTTCCTCTAGATAACAACAACACCATCCGGGGAAAAGTCCTCCTCATATTTTGTAAATGACCTATCATCCATTCTGAATACTTGCAATTACAATAGTTTTTAAAAGATTTCTGCCATTGGTTCAAGTCTTACTTTTGGTAGAACTGGCTGTTTTCTTCTGCATCAGATACCGGGAAACTCACTCAAAGTACCCTCCATCCTGTAACTCATTAATTAAATGAGCTATCCTGACATTTGAGAGACACATCTTTCACTTTGTCTTCCTATTGCTTTTGTGTCTCCAAATTTTGAGGATCTCCTTCCCTCTCACAAATTCAAATAGTTAACCCAAACACAGTCTCCATCATATGGCCTTGAGTTTGGTGATTAGAAGAAAAACAATTGTGTTGGACTACTACCTGCTTCTCTTGGCTGAACGTATTTCCCCAAATCCTTTTTCTGATGGCAATCCAAAAAGAAAAAGGCTGGAGAAGAGATCCCACTTATTTTGAGTTCTCTTTTCGTGAAAGGCTTATGAGCAGATTAAAGTATATCCAGAAGGAGATCACAAGAAGATGGAGACTGGCATCCTAGTACTATGTGAAACTTCAGCTTTCTGAGCTGGAGAGAGGCCTTTGCCTGTTGGTATTTCTCAGTCTCTTCTTTAAAATGGAAATCATAGTACTTATTTTACATTACCAGTGCTTGCTTACAAAATGTTTTGGAAGCCAAAGATAATTGCTGCGGGAGGCAGGAGGATGTTGCAGAAAGAAGGAAACATCTAGACATGGACTTGGCTCAACCACTTTCAGTTGTATTACAGAGAACTGGGCATTTAACCTTTGTGCACTCTGTGCCCATCGTTGTAAATTGGGAATGATAAGACATAACTCATGGGATTATTGGGCTTAAATTGGATCATATAGTAGAGTGCCTATTCTCAAAATGGTACATAGAAGTATCTCAGTAGATTGGCTTCCTTTCCAAAAGTGTTAAGAACTGCTAGGATTTGGGTAAAATTGGTGTGGTTTGCAATGCATGAGATTAATACATCTAGAGACTTTATACAGATTCCTTGTGTATAGGAGTAAGTTTACAATATTGAGTATAAGAGATCTGGGAGATATTTCAGCTATGGAATATGGAAACAAAAAGAGGTTTCTTTTAGATATAAGTATATACTGTAAAGACCTCTTTATAGATAGGGATTTCAGTTTCATGTTCAGCTTTCCTTTTTGACCATTATTATTTTCAAAAATATCACATATATAGGACAAAAGAATTCAGTATACTAGAAAAGGATATACAGTGAAAGACAGTCTCCTATTCTGCTTTTTCTTCCAGATGCATTCCCCCAAAGTCACTGGTATTAATAGTCTTAAGTGCATAGTTTGGATATTCATGTGAATTTATCTGCAGGAACATTTCCTAGAAATAGAGACGCTAGGTCCTTTGGTGTGTGCATTTTCAATTTAGAAAGATCTGCCACATTGTCCTCCAAGTGATCTTAGAGGGGCACATTCTACTCAGCAGCATTTAAGAATATCAGTATTAGCAACTCTTTTGGCAGCCATTTTATCTCTGCTTCTCTGATGGGACAAATGATACTCACTGTTGTTTTCATTTACATTTGTATCCATTGTGAATGCAGTTGAGCATCTTTGTGTGTGTTTACTAGCCATTTGCTTTTCTGTTTCTGTGAACTACCTCATGCTAACAGTCGTGAGAGCTGTGCTGAGCCACCCAGGTCCCTCTGCAAGATGCAAGCTCTCAGTCCCTCAGCTGCTATGCGTGCAAATAGCAGAAGGAACTCAGCCTCCAGCCCCCTTCTGAGATTGCTTCCGCTGAACACAGCCCCCTGGCCAAGGTCACACCCCCATCCTCTGACTATCCCACATCTGTGGATGAATCAGTGCTGGACTCTAACGGCTCAGCCTTATCACCAGTTTGGGATGACTCTGCATGGTCCTCCCGATGCCAGAGCTGCCCGTGGATCTGCTGAGGTCTGTTGTGATTTCATCACTGCCTCACTTCTGACCAGTCCTGGTTCCTTTCCTTCTCCTGCAGGCATTGATCCGTGCTACCACATGTGGCTATATTTTATTTTTATTTTATTGTAGGGATGAGGTCTCGCCAAGTTGTCTGAACTGGTCTCAAACCCATGGACTCTGGCAGTCCACTTGCCTCGGTCTCCCAAAGTGCTGGGATTATAGGCTTGAGCCACTGAGCCCGGCCAACCTTACCATTTTTATGTAGGGTTCTTGTTCTTAATGATTTGAAGGTGTTCTGTTTAGAAGAAATTAGCCTTTCATCTAATATATGAGTTGCAAATATTTCTGCCTTTTTGTCGTTTGCTTTTCACTTTGTTGTTGATATTCTTTGCCTTTCAAAATTTTCAAATGCAAATTTATCAGTTTTAGTCTCTCTTATCTTTTGATTTATGGCATTTGGTCTTTGTCCCTTGCCTAGCAGCACCTTCCTTATACAAAGATTATTATTTTTCTAATATTCCTCTTCTAAGATCTTTATTTTTTACACTTGAAGTTTGAAGCCATCTGGGATTTATTTTGATGTAAGACGTGAGAATGAAATCAGCTGTATATTTCCCTCCCAGTAACTGGCCAATTGTACTAACATATTTATTGGATAATTCATCATTCTCCCACATCTGAAATGCCTTCTTTATTACATAATAAATTTCTACGTGCATTATGTCCTTTTTTGAACTGTTTTTTGGCCAAATTTTTTTGATGATTGGCTAGTAACAAACTGTTCTAATTACCTTAGCTTTATAGTATGTTTTAATATCCAGTACGGTTAATTATGTCATATTTCGGAATTTTCCTGGCAATTCTCACAGGTTAATGTTTCATGTGCATTTTAGATTTAACTTCCCAAGTTTTAAAGTATTCTTACTGACATTTTTATTGGGATCACTTTAAATTTATAGAATAATTTGGGGCAAATAACATCTTTATAATGAGTCTTCCCACCTAAGGACAAAGTATGTCTTTCCACTAATTTTTGATGTCTTTTTGTAGAATTTAAACTTTTTTCCTGTGAATTCTATGTTTCTTAAATATATATATATTTTAAAGTATGCCCTTTTTGCTCTTAAAAAATGGTACTTTTCTTCTGTAGGTTTAATTGGCTTTTGTTTATATAAGCAAAATTATTTTTGTATACTAGTTTTACAACCATTCATCTTTTCTCTTAATATTTTTATTCATTTTCAGTTGATCCTCTTTGGTTTTTTAGACACATACATGTATCATCTGCAAAAATAATAATTTTGCCTCTTTCTAATTTTTATAGTTGATACATTAACTAGTACTAGTTGGAAAGTGTAAAATTATAGAGTATTGGTCGTGACTGTTCTTGTCCTTGTAGGAATGCTTCCCTGTGTTTCATTAAGCACGATTTGAGCTTTTGAGTTAAGATACATTTATATTTACATCTCTCTTTTCTAAATTAAAAAGTATTCGTAGATTTCTATTTTATTAAGGGCTTATTAAATCAGATGGATTTTGATTTTATCAAATGCTGTTTTAGCATGTGTGGAGACAATCATATGGTATTACTCCTTAAATGTATTGATAGTATGAATTATGGAAGTAGAATTTCTGTTCTTGAGTGGTCCTGCTACCCCTATAATAAGCCCTGTTTGGTATGATATCTTATCCTATTATTGTACTGGTAAATTCTGGTTGCTAGTGTTTGAGTTAATATTTTTTGCATCATTATTTATGAGTTAGCTCCATCTGAATTTTCTTTTAGGGTTATTTTTTGTCAGGTTTGAAATCAGTGTTATAGCTGTTTTGGAAAAACAACTTTAAAGTTTTCTTTCCTGAATACATATTTAAATATTTTAATGGGAATCAGCATGAAACAGCTTATTTGTTAGTATCATTGGCAGTGCTTCCCTAAATATGTTTTTTAGAGGAAAATATTTGATGAGTTATAGTTAATTGTTGTCAAGATTGGACCTGTCTTATTCAAGATGAAAAAGGAAGACAGAGGGGCTCACGGAAATATTCCTGAGGAACTGAGAGATGTCAGAGGAGCAAAGAAATGTGCCGGCATGTGCTAAGAGGAGGTGGGAGCTGTGGAATTCAGGGGGGACACTGGGAAGCCGTAGAAAAATGTTGGAGATATTTAGGGTAACAGTCACAATAACAAAAAAAAAAACTAATGCTTTGTAAGTGGCCTACATTGCATGTAGTCTGAAATTAAGAATCT
Source organism: Carlito syrichta (assembly GCF_000164805.1). Lineage (NCBI taxonomy): Eukaryota > Metazoa > Chordata > Mammalia > Primates > Tarsiidae > Carlito > Carlito syrichta. The sequence continues at coordinate 700,936 of NW_007247778.1, read as the reverse complement.
CTATATTATACTCACACGTTATCCTGGGGCAGAAAGCGAGCAGGGTAAGTGCTGCCTTGGCTCCCCCTGCTCCATCTTTGTACTTCCTTTGGAGGCCCTCCCTCCTGTTTAGCCACCCATTCCTCCCTCCCCTTCCCCACTGGGGCCAGGATCCTCCTGGCAGGACTTACCTGCTCCGTCCATACCCAAGCCTATCCTGTGTGAGGCAGTTCCTTGCTAGGAACTGTTAGTCCAATCCAAGCTCAAGTGAAGGGTTGTTGCTGTGCCTCTTGCAGGTATATTTTGCAGGGTGATTTGAGGACACTTAAACCCAAAGCAGTGAGTAGGCAGGGACCCACCGAGCAGGCTTGTAGGACCTTTCTGTGTGCTTGATGGAGCCACACACTGTTTCTCACTTCAGCTGTTCTGGGCAGGGTTAATCTTGTCCTTAGGAAATCAAGCTGTAATACCATTTGACAAAGCCTCAGAGGTCTTACATCTCTGAAGGTGTTGACTCCTTTTCTAAAGTCTTTCTGAGGTTTCTCCTCCAATAGCTTTCTACAATTTTTTTTAGCTGCATTTTTCCGGTTTCCTTTTTCCTTATTCTCATGTTGGTCAGTGGGATTAAATTGGTTCATTTTGCTGCATTTTTAGATTTTCTTCTGCTTTCTGACAGCTGTAACACTGATTTCTGAGTCTCTCTCTGCTAGTCCTGAGCAATTGTGTTGGACTTCATAACAGAGCAGAAGATTACATAATGACGTGTATTGCCTTAAAATCATGCCAGTCGCAAATTGTTCTGATGAATACTTCATTCCAAATTCTATATTGATTTCAAACTTAACTGATCATAAAAAATTTACTCCTAAGAACATAGGTTGAAGAACATCATGTGTAAGATAAATCTATGGATGTTGCATTAATCCCGGAAGTCAATATTGCCTCCCTTTGGAATGTTATAAATATATCTCTGAAATATGACTACAGTGTTTGGAAATGTAGACAGAACTCCTTGATCAGTTTTTGGCTTTAAAAATAAAGAAGATTTTTTTGGATCCAATTTACACTTTTCCGTTGTGATACTAACAGATAAGGGTTCTGCAGATAGAATGGAAGTTGGTAGGATTTAGGGTTTGGAGAGGAGGTTTCTTGTGTGAAAAACAGCTTTTCTTGACAAGCTGCTTGTCAAGGTTTTCAACAGCCTCTCTTTTCATTTATTTATTTGGTTTGAGGGAGTTAGGAAGGTGTTTGGTGTATTTTATGCTGGCAGCTCGCCCGTCAAAAACACAAGACTAAAAATATTCCCCAAATACAACTATACAGTCACTTTTTTCTTCTTCCTTTCCTTCCTCCCTCCCTGCCCAGAGGGTCAATGTTAAAACCCAGACAAAGGGCTGACCCCTGTAAAACTGATACATGGTGGGCTCTACTCCTTTACTGTGAGTTTTCCTTACTGCCATTCAGAACTCCACATTGGCTGTTCGTTGCTAAAGTTCTGGGGTCCCCTTATATTACTCTGTCTCAACAGTGACTCCCCCAGGGGTCAGAGCATTCCTCCTCTCTTCTGTTCACCATGGGGATTTATCTTTCCTGGGTCCATTGTTTTGTATCAAGGCATTGCTCAGGAGTTCAAGCAGACAACAATTAAAAAGTGAGGGAGAGGTCACACCTGTCTGGGAACATCATAGAGTATTTGTTGACAGAGATGACATTTAAACATTGTCTTTAAGGATGCACAGAATTTCGAAGGGTGGGAGGAGGGGTTTAGTGATCGTGCTGCTATGTTAAGTGCTCCTACCAGGCTACATAATTCTGTAACCTACTTTAGGAGCACCTGTGCCCAGGGCACTTAAGGGAATCATGGTGTTGTTGACCATTTTAAGTACTGTGGTTGGCCTTCTGCGAGTGAAGCCAGAACTAACTTTTCTTCCTCTTTGCATTTTTGGAAGTGAGCAGAAACTGGCAAAATGAGACAATTGACATGTTGAAGAGAAAATTTTCTCTCTCGAAAAATAAGTTAGACATTGTACATTCAGTGTACTGTGAATGTATGTGCACACCAGTGGTTACATTTATAGCAGTACAACTGAGAATGTGCAAATGAAGTCTGAGAAGTGCCAAATGGTGTCCTCCAGCATCTCACAGAACTTTTCTGGTGTGAGAGGAACTTCCAATCAGGTAACAATTCCTTTTGGTTCGATATATATATGTGTGTGTGTGTGTGTGTATGCATACATATATACACATATATATATATTTTGAGCTGGGGTCAGTCATGCCTGGGTAATTTATTAATTGTTATTTTTTGTCTGTCTCACTATATTGTCCAGGTTGCATTTAACTATACTTTTAGAACTAACCTAGGAAAGGGGGCTAGAATTTTGAGGAAAGAAAGCTAAAAGCTTTTGGGGAGACGTCTTTTTATTTTTTCTCGTGACTTATTTTTAGGTTATTTTTCTCCCATCAGATCTTAGGCTTACTCCGTCTCTCCTACCCTGGTGCCAGCCACAAAGGCAGGACAGCAGGTGAGTGCTGTCATGTGGTCAAGACTCTGGATTTTATGAAGAGATTGGTGAGCAAGGGGTTCACCTGAAGCTCTCCCTGCAGAATTGAATTCATTAGCTCCTCCAAAGTGCTCTGTGCCCCCCACTTCGGGAAGAATGAAGTCCCTTAAAATCACACATTGTCGAGCTGCCAGCTTAGGTGGCCCCCAGTTTAAGTTGGTCTCATTTTCTCACCTGCAAATCAGAAAGCCTTTGATTAGTGTATCCAAAAGTTGATGTGTTCAGACCTTCCTTTTGTCCCAATCTGACTTTTGTGAATTACATACTTTTTATTCTTTCATTTCATCTTTGGTTTATTTTCTAAGAAAGCAAGCAAGGATTTTCATCTTTTCAGGCCAAATGTGCTGATTCTTCTAACCTATGATAAGTTAGACAAGAGCTTCCCAAACTGTGTTCCATAGAACACAGGTGATTGGTGAGGTAGTAGTAGTTGTTCTGTGGAAAATATTTCCGTGGTAATTTAGTGTGGGGAAACACCACTACCTGCTGTACCTTGCCCTGTGACTTCTCAGTACTTACATATTAGCATTTTAAAGATGGAGATGCCTGCAGTTAAAAAAGAAAAAATTTAAACTTTGTTTAGCCCAGCATTTGCAGAACATTTCATTTGTTTGTTTGGAAGATCCCCACCCCACCCCCCAGCACCTCTTAGCATCTGCAGGGGCAGAGTGTTTCACAGGATGGTCTAGACCATGCAGAAAAAGACCCTTCCACATCTTGTAGGAGCTTCTCTTTTGGTGGTTCACAAGCTTTTGGCTGGTGGTAGCAGCTGATCAGGAGGCATGGAGGGGCTTGGGTTTCTTGCAGTATAAAAGCTTACACATTTTTGTCCAAAGATCCAAAGATCTGTGCCTAAAACGGGCAAGTGTTGCAACTCCAGCATTTTCCTAGAGTGGTCTTCCTTACCCCAGGGGAGTAATGACAGCCAGCCTAATGCAGTTAAGTTTTTATATTGTATGAAGTCTGTTCTCTGAATAGTTTTATTCATACATCATTCAGCATACACGAAACCTTCTAGTTCCATCCCACGTCTACGTGAGTCACTTTTTTTAAGTACTTCTTTTTTGAAAAGTGTCTCATGCACATAGATAATTAGAAAGAGAAGAAACAAGTAAAAATAAATCATGTTGTTTAATTTAAAAATCCAAATGAATCTTAAGAACCAAATACATATGTTTCTCACTTTCTTGAATGACCAAGAACTACCACCTTTGTTCCGATCCTATTCCAAGCATGTGAGTTAGTGTTTTTTGTGGTTGTTGTTTTTACCATGAAAATGAATGATAAGGAAAATACCATGTCAAAATAGAGGTGAAACTGTACTCAATTATTCCAGACGACTCAATATATAAAGAAAGTATGGAAAAGTTCACTATAACCATATGCTTCAGGTTACGAGCCCCCGTATGTCTCGTTCCAGGTAATTATGTTGTCCTAATGTGTCCATAACTTTCCAATTTATATGTTCCTCTTTCAAGATTGTTCCCTGGGAAATGGGCTGTTTAAAGTTGTTCATTACTGCAGAGTGGATTTACTGATTGTGTGATAGTTATGTCAGAATTGGTAACCTGTTATTACCTATTATTTCATCATTAAGTTTAATGCATGAAATGTGTAATTTCATAGCTGTCCATTACTATGTTAATTTAATGTAATGCAAATTGATTGTTCAGCAAGAGTGGCACTCATCTAAGCACACGTTTTAAATTTCAAAGTGCTAAGTGCAAGTTTAGCTCTGTTCGGGGCCCTGAGAGGAGGTGTGTTTGTGGCTCTGGAGAACATCTGCATTTGGAAAGGCCCGGCAAAAGGGCACAGTGTTGTGATTCGCTGCTCCAGGCTGATGCCACTTTTAACTACAAGCTCAGTCAGGCCTTGGGCACATGCTGCCAGGAAAGGAGGCATTTCACAAACAGGGACAAGTGTGTGCATCCTACTAGTTATGCAGGAAAGAGTTGAAGGTCTGTATCTTCAAGATACACAAGAACTCGTTAAGCTACAATATCCAGATTTGGGCTGCCAGAGAGAAAACATTTTTGAGAGTTAGACCTATAGCTGCTATTGCTGGTATTTTATGTATTGTGTGAGCTGCAGGATGAATGAATGATGGAGAGTTGGCAGAGAAGTAAAACATGTTTGTAGTCTTCAAAAGACAACGTTAGAGTAACCAGACATAGATTTGGTTGGGGTCTTACTTTTCATTTATATTGGGAAATGTCGGTCATGTTTATTTTGGTCTGGAGAGAGAACTCACCCCTCGCCCCCTTGTTTTTTTGGACTCTTGTCAGCTTTGGTCTTCAGTCATTGGATGCTGGACCACCCCTTCTTGGAATGGGTAGATGCCAACATGGCAAATCCCAGGAAGTATATTATGCACAGTTGAGGCCATCTTGACTTTGGACTCAAACTAAAGGTGATATTCATGAGCCTTATTTTAAGAGCCTAAACCTTAGAAAGAGATGGTGTCTTGTAAAGGAAAGCACCGTAAACAAAGTTTCAAATGTTCTACAATGGCAATGTGTTGTAATTGCTGTTGTTATGATCAGCATCTTCACTGCCAGTCTTGGGTTGGTTCATTGGTCTGGATGCCTCTGAATTATGCTGATTGAAGTTCTTTGCCCTTAAGATCTACCTTTCTGACTGGGTGTCTATTGTTTGTTTACAAGAAATAAAATCCCTTTCTTCCCTAATTCTGTCTTGTGGTGACAATGTGTCCCTGTGTTGTGTGCCACTGTAGTCTGTTGCATGCTTTTATTTTTTTTAATGAGAAAAAAATAGTAACCACACTTATTTAAAAGAAGAAAAAATCACTCAAATGATTTTGCTTGTATTGTTGATAACAACTGTAGATGTAGAAAATAACCCCAAACGTTTGATACCAGCTACAAATTCATTAAACTGTGAGCTTCACCACCACCAAAATAGACCTATCTCTACCATCAAGGTAACAGCTGGTGAATAGTGTCCATTAGCATCACATAACTGTTTCAGAAAGACAATGGGGGGATATGATACACAGAAAGATAATTTAGGTAGCGAAAAATTAAATTCTCAAATGGTTTTCTGGACAGATCTTTTGAGCCTGTGGGATAATGCTTGGGCAGGAAAGGAAAGTTAAGCTTCTGTGCTTCTATGGCTAGAAAATATTCTATACCCTTTCAAAAATAGTCAAAAGTCAATTCTGGAAGTGGGACACTAAATTTACATCAGGGTTAATCTATGCAAAGGAAAACAAGTGATTTTTAAAAATTGGTGTTTAAAATAAATACCACCTAGACCTTTTGATAACCCTTTTTACTTGAACTTTTAAAGAGCCAGAACCATTCTTTTCCCTCCAAGCTTTCAGTTTTCCACTTTTTCACCCCAATCTATATACAATCAGGGATCAGTTTACTAGAGTTTCAGAGATGGCAAAGTGATGGCCAGTTGGGTCAAGATGTTGGTGATGCTTATTTGGCTGTCATTGTTGTTTCATCTGAGACGGTGTGTCTGGTCTGGCTTCCGGTGCTGCTTGGCATCTAGATTTTTCAGTCAGCTAGCTTATCACTTCCAACTGTCTCTTAGTTCACCACTCATTGTTCTAACAGTCCTGTTTTCTGCTTTCCTGATGCCAGGCAAAAGCAGCTGTGCCTAGGAGCAGGTATGTACTGGAATTTTGTAGCCACCTGGCTTTAGGATTTGGTAGTAGTTGTGTGTTTTTAAATGTAGAAATAGAAGTCTCTGATGTTACAAATGTGAGAATGACATTAAAGTGTGAGAAAAACCTCTCACACTCAGATATTATTCTCAAGCTTTGAAGAACAAAATGAGCTTTATTGGTAGGTTGTGTCTGCACTTGTAAATGGAATATATCATATTATTCCTTCAAAGTTATGATATAAACAAATAACACTGAAGTTTTGTTAAAGAAAATTCGATTAGAACATTTGCCAGTAACAAGACAATATAGAGAAAAAGAAAGTGAACTAGCTACTGTTAGGGAAGAAAGGGGAGGAGGAGTGCTTTTTGTGATTCATAAGGATTCTGGATTTTACCCTTAACAATGACCCTACCGGCCTGTTATGGTGGCTCACACCTATAATCCCAGCACTTTGGGAGGTGGAGGTGAGAGGATTGCCTGAGCCCAGGGGTTGGAGACCAGCCTAGCAACTTGGTGATACCTCGTCTCTACAGTTAATCAAAAAAATTAGCCGAGCATAGTGGTGTGCACCTGTGGTTCCAGCTACTTGGAAGACTGAGGCAAAAGGATCTCCTGAGCCCGGCAGGTGGAGGCTGTGGTGGCCATCAACATGATAGTACACTCCTGCCTGAGTGACAGTGTGAGACTTCGACTCAAAAAAAAAAAAAAAAGAAAATGGCCCTACCTTTAAGAAATATACAGCAAATTGAGTTCTATTACTGAAGTGACACAAGTCCAGATCATAAATAGTTTAAGGACTTGGTGAATTTGATCAAGTACTCTTGATCTAGTTTATTCCAGATTTAAAAAGAATGAAGAAACTAATAAAAAAATATTTTTCAGTCATGGGTGTTAAGATTGAACAAAGTGATTACTGGCTCATTTCACAAATAGTGCATTCCACCTGTATTTGTCAACAAACTGCACATCTCCTCACCAATTTATAGTTTCTGGTCTGCGTACCAGTATTGGTGTCCCTTGGTTTGACTTCTGTACCCATGAAGGGTTCCTGTCTTTAAAAGGAAGTTAATTATTAACCAAGAGTGTTGACTTTCACATTCACTCTACAAAGCCAAGGAGAGAACTGCATATTTATATACAGATATCTAAAAATAAAAACACACTTTCCTTGATTAAACAGGTAGCTAAGATCAAGGAAGAAGACATTTTGAATGTGTATCTCCTAACAGAACAAATTGCTTAAATTTTCCCCCTGCCTGCCCTAGGGAAACGTAACCTTCCATGGTGAGTTTGCCTGAACTCTCTCAGGATGTTGGTGTGTTGGGAGCATTGTAGGTTTCATTAGGAAACAGTCAGTAGATGATTGGTGGGTGGAAGAGTGAACTACTGAAACTAAGTAACTACTTCCTCTCCTGAAGGCTTGTAGAACTCTGAAAAGTCTCAAGATAAGGCCACACCTGCCAGACACTTGCTTGTGTCATGTTTGCTGTGCCAAGAACAACCAGAACAGGTCTAAGGTTTGGACACTGTGGTGTGCATTTGGTCATCTAGAATGCGATTTTATGAACATTTACATTTTTATAAATCAACCTGGGGTGATTGCATAATTTTGTATTATTATTCCTACCCAAGGGGTTGAAAACAAGAATTTTTGCTGCATTCCTCATGAGCTAATAAACAAAGGTGGATATTTATTGAGTGCCTAATATTCCTGGTGCCCTCCTGAGTACTTTCCATAGATCCTTTTATTCCTGCCTTGTAGTCTGTGAGATGCTATTATATCCCCTGGCCTTGTAAGTGAGGAACCAAGCACAGGATGTTACACAGGGAGCTGATATCTAGCAGTAGGCTGTGGAGTCCATGCTCTTTGCTGACACCCAACAAGATGCTCCTCAGTGGGGAATTTTTTCTTCTTTTTTTGAGTCAAAGTGCAGTGGCATGATCATGGCTCACTGCAGCCTCGACCTCGTGGGCTCAGGCAATCCTTCCACCTCAGCCTCCTGAGTAACCGGGACTACAGGCACACATCACCACATTAAGTTAATTTTTTTGATTTTTTTTTTAATCACTATGTTGCCCAGGCTGGTCTCAAACTTCTGGGCTCAAGACATCCTCCTGCCTCATCCTCTCAAAGTGCTAGTATTACAGGCGTGAGTCACTGAGCCTGGCCAGGAATCTGTTTTTTTTTTTTTTTTTGAGTCAGAGTCTCACTCTGTCGCCCAGACTGGAGTGCATTGGCCGCTCATGGCCACCGCAGCCTCGACCTGCTGGCCTCCGGCGATCCTTCCGCCTCAGTCTTCCAAGTAGCTGGAATTACAGGCATGCACTACCACGCCCGGCTGATTTTTTTATTTATTGTAGAGATGAGGTCTCGCTTCCCAGGCAGGTCTCGAACCCGCGGGCTCAGACAATCCACTCACCTCAGCTTCCCAAAGGCACGGGATTACAGGCTGAGCCACTGAGCCCGGCTAGGAATCTTTTTAAAGCCAAACTGATGGAGAAACTTTATATAGTGTACTACCCCTACAGATTGTCATTGTGTCCTAAAAGTCCAGCAGAACATTCTGCACTTGCAGACTGGCCTGGCCAAACCAGTTCTCAGTCTCCGAGGGAGGGATGTAACATATCAATGAGTGGTAAGAGACTAAATCAGGGTGCTCATCGTGGGCACCGAATAAGAGTTCTCATGCTGAGGGAAGAAAACCCAGGGCTGTTCACTTAGTAAATTTGGGTTCCAGAAACCAGCAACCTACCTGCCTGAGTCTGCCAGAAATCAGGCATATCGTAAAAGAAACCAGATAATGGTTTCCACAAACAAACTCGGCTTCTCCTTTCAGTTGCTTTTGGCAAGCTGTTCATGAGGCTTTGCTTTCCTGTGGGAGAATTTAAGTGTATTTTGCTACAGTTAGAGATTTGTTTTCATTGGGCCTGATGAGGCACTAGGAAGAAGCGTAGGTGTTAGGAAAGGTAAGAGGGTGGCATCCAAGCAAATGTTCCCAGATTCCTGGAACTTAAAAGGAACCTTAAGTATGATGCTGGAGCATCCAATGCATTTCAACAAATGACTGGTTTATTTCAGCTTGGAGGAGAGCAAAGGAGATAAGTTCACAGGGTGATTCTGCAATGATACAGGCAATAGGAAGAAAAACAAAGCTCTCGGAGGGAATGTAGTCATGGCCGAGGAGTCCCTCCAGTCGAGCCAGTGAACCTTTTTCTGTCTGGGCTCTCCAAGGCCATTCTAACTTGTGACTCACCCTTTCCCCTGGGCCAGCCTGACGTTACAGTGTGCTGACTGTCTCTGATCAATCACATTCGTTAACTCTCCAGGTTTCTTCATCCTAATAGATGCTTCTCCAGATTCTTTTTGCTTTGGGTCATTTTTGGTCTAATTTGTTTTGTTTTCACAGTAAGATGGTTATGTAACCTTGCTGAAAGGGTAAATTTAATTTGTTTTACTGTTACTACAGTCATTATTTTAAGTCATATGAGAGTTATGCCATGCAAATTTCTAGCTATTTTGTGGTTACAAGGTTCGAGAAGGTGTTAAGAACTGATTTCTCTTTACACCCCCAGAGGGCATTAGCAGTTACTGTGCAGAGCCTTGTATAGTCTCTGATTGATATTTTATATACACAATAATTTAGAGGGTACCTCCTTAAAAAAAAAAGACAACTTTTGTTTAGAAATAATAAACAAAATATTTTCTTTATACATTTTCTAGTATTTACAGTTTTACTTTTAGATTGTTTACCTTTCTAAAGCATACTTAGCTACTGTTAAACTATTGTGTTCCCATAGCTGGATGAATCTAATAGAAAGCAGGCTATTTTTATTAACTGCCAGATTTCACAACAGTAGAGTGCTCCATTTTGATACAAAGAGATATATAGCAGGATTTATTCAGCCAGTTCTTTATATTTATAAAAGTGTCAACAGTGAAAACAGCACACATTTATACAGGTCAATCATATAAATGTACCAAGCAAATGGTGGTTCCAAATTTATGAGCTGTGTGTCCCCCGCCAGCAGTACAGTTTGACCTTATTTGTACAACAGTAGGTAAAGTCAGTGTTTGTTCTTTCAGCTGTTTGCATTTCTGACAGCGGTGCTGTTACAACAGACTTAGAGTGTATCTAAAAGTCAAAGGAAATTCTATTTATGTTTATAATTGTTAAAGAGTAGGCCCTGAATTACTGCAGTTCATTTTTTTTACAATTGGAATTATAGCACATTAAAATCTACATTGTCATGACTTATCCTTTGACATTATTTATTAGAATATTATGAGATGGCTAATTAAAAATGATATTGAAAAGAAAGAAGAAAGTCTGAACTGGGATATTCAGTGCTTATAAAATAGGGACAAGGATGAGTATATTTTCTTCACTGAAAAAAAATTTTAAGCAGCAATAACCATCTAGAGTCTAAGACGCTTTGCTGAACCGTCTTTGTTTTGCCGTGATGGAAGTCATGGTTTATTGATCATTCATACATCAGTTAAGATATAAAAAATTAATAATTTTCCTGTTGACATGTATATGTGCTAGCATTTAATGTGGTTATACTTTGAGGAAATTAAAATGAATTGAGTTTATTTTTCTGGAATGGCATGGTTTCTGTAAACCACTCAAATTATGCATTTCAATGAATTTCCACTTCTATTTTATACCAAGAATAGCTAGATTAGTGAGTAGATTCCCTCTTGTTTAAAGACTTGAATGCAAATCTGATTTCTTTTTTAGAAAGAGAGAGGGAGGGAAGGAGAAAGTGAGGGAGGCGACAGAGAATGCCCAGGGGGCATGAATGCTCCCCATATGTTCCATCTCCACTAGGAATCGGGGTCACAGCCTCCACCTCTAGCGCCACTTCAGTCAGCGCTGTTTTTCTAAATGAAATGTTCCCTGTTTGCTAATAATGCAGTTTTACATTTAAAAAAAAGGAGAAATGACTTGCCTAGAGTTTCACGCTCATTTGGTGACAGAACAGAGTCCGGTTTCCTTTTTCTCATTCCTGCCCCTCCGCCAACCTCCCTAGCCCTGCCCACGTTGGAATTTCTGCTCAGTATTTTCTCTTCGTACCAAATTGAGCTCAGATTTTAGCATACTGGCTTTCATATTATAGTAAGTGAGTGAATACATGAAAGGTGCTTAGAACACTGCTTCACTGATAGTAAGCAGTGCAGCATTTTACTATTAGTGATTCTGTTACTTCAATAACACCAACCATCAGGGCCCAGTTTCCCCAGTTTCCCGGTGTGTGTCCAAAGCCCCCTATAATCTCGCCTAGTTCTTCCCAGCAAGCCCTCAGCCCCCAGGC